>NW_019640788.1:392508-460798 GCF_000599845.2 Trichogramma pretiosum
TTAAATGAACGTATTTTTCGCCTACTATTGCATAAAATTTTGTATGCAACACGTGCCCAGCTTTTTGGGCACTTGTTACATAAATAACTATTTTCGCACATTTTTTAGTGCGCAAAAAGCGTTTTTCGGCACGAGTGTGCGGAAAAAGACACGAGTGTCGGCTATGCCAGCACGTTGATTTAATAATTTTTAAGGGTACTAAGAATTTTCTCTGAAACAATAACAGTTGTAGAATTGAAAAAATATTTTATGCAATTGTAAAGCGAAAAATCCCCTTTTGGGCACACTTTTTAGTGCACAAAAAGCGTTTTTGGACACTGTTAAGCGGTAAAATTTCTGATATTTTGTGAGATATCATGCTCGTTATTTGTGCACTTTTTGCATAGTATTTCATAAAATGTCGTATGCAGCAAGTGCCAAGCTTTTTGCCCAGAAATTGCGTGAAACAGTTCTCTTCTCGTGCAAGCGTAACCGTCACTCGTACTCACAAAATGGTTCCCCCCCACTTTCCCGACTCCGCTTTCACGACAACCATTTTCACGACAAGTATTTTTCCCGACAATCGAAAATCCCGAATCCAATTTCACGAAAACCATTTTCACAAGTATTTCAAATTTTATACATATGATGATGGCCCTAGCTGTGTGATGTTCCCGAAGACGATGTGTTGCCAACATTTAAAGCTTTTAAAAAAGAAGCTCCAAGTGCACTGAAGACTGTCTTCAATTACTTCTCCGAATACTATGTTATTGGCATTCCAGCAGTTCAAGGAAGACGTCCTAAGAAAGCTACACCTCCACGTTCTCCTATACAGTTATGAAATCAGTGTGATGCTGTGCTAGCAGAGACTCATAAAACAAATAACGTTAGTGAAGGTTGGCACAATCGCTTTGGGTTAATTGTCGGCAAACACCATACAGACTTGTACAGTGCACTGAGGGAGTTCCAAAAATAACAGGCCGATGTGGAGATAGGTATCGCAGAGTTAGGATTAGGACGCTCTATAAAAAGAGCACCAAAACTAAAATGGATTGCTCAGCATGAAACTATCTTCGACAGAGAAATATCTTTGTTCATTGGCTCACACTATAAATCTCTGATAGATACTTTCATTTTTTAAGTTAATAAATTTGTTATTACATATTCATTGTCATTATTCTTTATGATCGACGTCGAAAAGAATACTTGTCGTGAGAATGGTTGTCGTGAAAGCGGAGTCGGGAAAGTGGGAGGTAACACACAAAATAACCCATTCGTATAACTACTCATATCTTCATCGTTTGCATATTGTTCATAAGAATATCAATAATATAATATAATTTTAATTAATGATAATTAATATATTATTAATTATATTGTTAATTATATTATTAATTAATAATAATTAATATATTATTAATTATATTGTTAATTATATTATTAATTAATAATAATTAACGGAAATAATCCTGCGTATGCATCTGAATAAAAAATCAGGGCAACAGTCCTGTCAGTGACTAGGTTGTAATATTGAATTTAAATTTTATATTTGCTCAGCATTCTGCAACTGGGGTTGCCACTAGTAATAATAAGCAACCGATGGTAAACAATATAAAACTGAGGCGTCGAGTGTGTATAAAATCGTTAGAATTACTTAATATATTTCAAAATGTTAAAATAAAGATTGTTTAAATCTTTAAGGTCTTCTTTTTTATTAAGTGTGTTGTGCGTGTCATTGATAAAAATCATTTCCGATATGGTTCAACGTTGGTAGTTCGGCTCTTGGTCTAAAATTTTTACATTTGCCCAATCCATGTTGTGTCCGTCTTTTTTGGCGATATGCGCTGCGACTGCCGATTTCTCACTGTCTGCGTTCTTGTATTTGTTCATGCGGATTTTCAGATTCCTTTTTGTTTGGCTCACGTAGCTTTTGGTGCAGTTCATGCATTTCAAATGGTATACCACACCTGTTTTTTCAAGCTTGTCGATCTTGTCTTTTCCTAGTGTAATGAGCGAAGTGAGTGATTCGCTTTTAGTCGGAATGACCTTGATGTTGTATTTTCTAAGCATGTTGGCACATTTGTCGTAGAAGTGGTCGATATGTGGTAATTTTAAAATTGCCTTGCATGTCGGATTGGGTCTGATTGTGTGTGAGTCTGGTTTGAAATGCTTAAGGGTCCACATTCTTTTGAATATATGTAGATTGACGAAGGCTGATGGATAATCGTTGTCTCTCAAGAGGTTTCGTACTTTTTCTATGTTCTTGGCGTGAAACTGCTGATCTGATAATTTCGTTACTCTGTTAACTAAGTTGTAAATGATGTGCAAAAGGGTCGTAAAATTCATAAATTATGAGAAACGTATCATTCCATTTTTGAAATAGATAAAGTAGAATAGTCCCTTAATCTGTGAAAATTTCAGTATTAAAGTATCCTCTAATATGGAATAGTTCCGTTTGCAAATGAGATGCAACGAAGCATATCCTTGATTGTTTACACTGTTAGGATCACACATTTTCCTAATAATAAATTTACAACTTTTGTAGTGTTGTTTTATGTATGTCGTAATACTAAATTTAACCCATTAACGCGCAAAAGTGCAATTTTATGCATAAATTTTCCGTTGAAAAAAATTATAAATAAAGTTAAAATGTTTTCTTTAAAATCCATACCCAGGGGTTTTTGGGTATGCTCTTTCAGTATCCGGTGTTATTTTTGCGATAAATAAACATTATCATCGTTTTTTTTGCCATTAAAAACAAAAAACGTGATTTTTTGACTCACAATTTTTTTTCAAAGTCGATTTTCTACCTTGCCTTGCCTTCGGAGGGTTCCCATAACACCAGAAATCGTGCACTTTTTCTCTGAACCTTCAAAAAATGCGCTGCCGCGATTTTTATCTTGCCCCTATATTTCTAAAATGGCGAATTTATACCGGGCAGTGGTATAAAAATTTACTCACTTTTTACTCAGAACCTATTTTACATGCGCTAAATATGAACTCAAAAGTACAATTTGGAGTGTAAAAACTGATTTGAAATCGTTTAGAGAATACGTGTGATTTTTTTCAGAATTTTTCAGACCACTTTAAAAATTTTGCAAAATACGACCATTTCCCGGCCTGTCGAAAAAATCCAGAATGTTCTAAAAAAATCTGAACTTTGAGCCCCTGTAGATAAATGAGGGTTGGACCTGGGGAGCTCAGAATTTTAATTTTTCTTTGTAAACTTGAAGAGTGAATGGTTAGTTTCAACTTCATTATTTGGGCCTGCAACACCTGTTGGGAAATGGTCCGTATATACGACAAAAACATCACAATACTAATATCTAAATAAAGCTTTTTAAAAAAGTTTTTTGTTGTCGATTTTGTGTTAAATGTCCATTTTTGTCATGGTAACTGTAGACTAAAAACATTAAGAGCCGAAAACCTTAAACTATAAAATTATTAAAGATAAACCCTTTTTATTATTAAAAAATAAAAAGTATTTCATTTCAATTTGCAATTATGTACATTAATAGGAAGTGACAATAATGTAAAATATGCAAGAACTAATACTGTTCATAGGTAATGTGGAAACGATATTCTTTATAGTAGTGTAAAACTCAAACCCATAGTTTTGCCTATTTTTTTACTTCATTTGTAATAAACGAATTCCAATTTTTTTTAAAAATTTGTCAATGTTATTAACAATAACATGTCAGAGCAGGGGAGGTTGGAGGAGGGGAGCCGGGAGGAGGGGAGGGAGGGGGGGCATTTTAGGAGGGGAGCCTGGAGGAGGGGAACCCTCAAAATACCGTGAAAAATGACACAATTTTACGTTATTTTGAGGGGAGCCTGGAGGAGGGGATCTCGGAGGAGGGGAACTTTATCGTCTATATATATATAGTAAGATATATATATATATATACGCAAGATGTGTGTGAAATTCAATTTTCAAATATATGAGTGGTGATAATGGCGCACTACTCAAACCTTTGACTTCTTGTTCGAGTCGTTTTACTATCTTTATCGAGCAATATTAGAGGAAAGATAAACAGCACAATTTCGATGGTAAATTGGTCGTCGAGTATTTAAAAAATGACCGAATTTTAGCCGCAAGCGTGAGAAAACTTTTGGCCTATATACCCATATGAATTCAGCTCTGGAATCGCGAATAAAATAGACGATGGAATAAAGAAGAAACAGCCGCGATTTAAATGACCCCATTAGTACAACAGACGCGCGTGTAAGAAAAGGGTTGTGGACCCGAGCACGCGAGGTATACGAAGCGACGCGCTGTAGTGGTGGCAATGCCGTCCGCTGGGGGCCCACCACGAAGCGACTCCGAAACAGGTTGACCCAACGAATCTTCTCACAGTATAGTGCGGTAGGAAAACTGGTTTTTGTTTCGCACCCGACTGTCCAACAGGTTCAGACCCCCCGAAGTGTTCCGCGCAAATGTACGAGAGTAGTGCGACCCCCAAGCGAGCCAATGGCACACCATTTCCGGGATACTACTCGGCCAATAGCGAAACGGCTATTTTTGCTCTTTTCGTTTCATCCGAACTCTTATCTCTCTCTCTCTCACTCTCTCTTTTCCTCTCTACTTTTCGTAGTTTATATATGTAGTTAGAGAGGTGGAGGGAGGGTTAAATCTGACGGAAAATATAGGAATATAATAAGTAGGCGAGCAGCAGCTGCCGAGTATTGTTATCATAGCTATATAACGTTCGCGCAGAGCAACGGGTAGTTCTAAAAATTTTCTATCCCTATTGATTTTTTTTTGCTTCGTGCATCAAGAAAAAAAAGAGCAAGAGTAACAGAGAGAGAGGGGGGGGGGNNNNGGGGGGGGGGGGGGGGATAGTTTGTGTGCAAAGAAAGAAAAGATAGCTTAGATTTAAACGACGAAAATGCTAATTCGATCTTCTGCTTCCCGCTCCGCTTTCTCTCTATGCTTTATTGCACGACGTTGTCAAGCGCGCGCTCGCTCACGAAAAACCGTTGTTGTATATTTATCTCTCGGGCATGCTGTCCGGCTCTCTTTGTGTGTACATTACAACTCTGACGTAGCTTTATTATATATGCTTAAAAAGTTTTTATCGCTGATGTGTAACTCGCGTATAATATGTTGCTTTTGCTCTGCATAAATATAAAAACAAACATATAACGCGTAAACGTGGGTGGTAGCTAATAACGCAAAACTTTCTTATTATGAATTATTATTGAATATATGTAGTGGTCGTATGCTTAATGCCTTTTCGATACACATACACGTATGCACGAGCACGCTTGCATATGCCTTCTGGTCAAAGTTGCTCATACACATCCTGCATTGAACAGTTTGTTTGATGTCAACAAGCGATCGAACTAAATTAATGTGTCATCGGTATATGTACGGATTTGTGAGAGGAATTTTGCATCGGAAAGGATTTAATGGTTTCTACCAATTAAAGAGAAATTCTCACTTTTCCTCTCTCTCTCGCTCTCTCTACATACGTTCGCTTTATACACGCATTAGTAATTCCCTACTCTGCGGTGTGCCTGTTTAGTTTAAAAGAGGTGGAAAAAAACATTATGAAGAAAAAGCTAGGTATGAAATATTTCTCTGTGGGAGTCTTGCTAGTAATAAAAATGAATCCGCGGCAAAAAGACGCCTAGTAAATTATTAAACAATTTGTCGCGCTGTAGAATTCCGACGTATAGACCCCGCCGCGCTCAAGAATGCGAAAGTACAATTCGTAATAACATCCCACTGCGGAGTGCGGAGCACTGCCAGCCCGCATGTATACGCACGCGCACACGTTTCAAAATGAGTTTGAGGAACAATTACACCGAGGCCGAGAGGTAATAAAGCAAAATATTTAATAAATCCGTATTAAACAAGCCACGCGCAAGGTATATCTTGAAAATTGAATTTGTCTTTGTGCCACGGTCGCACGCGCGCATAGAAGCATAATTTTAATCATGATCGTCAGACGTGCTCGTGTTCGTTTGCCGGATTCTCGACTGCTTTCGTCGTATCTTCATGTAATAATCATTACTATCAAGTGCGCATGTCAATAAGCAAGTAAGATGAGCATTGTGAAATAAAAATATTAACAAAAATATCTCATAAAGGTTTGCAATATAAAGCAGTATAAATATTTTTTCTACGCGCTGATGCGAACAAAGAGCAATCGGGATTGCATTTTTCCATTGTACAACCAAAGAACCGTCAAAATAAGATGGAAAATAATGCTGGCTCCGAGTTTAATCGATAAATATTTTTACCTATTGCTCTTCATATTGGAACGTGCAAACGATACTTGATTTTTGACATTTATCAAGTGGTGTTTCACTTTTTAATCACTTTTCATCCTATTCGCAAATATGTACAGCCTAGAGAGAAAAAATCTCGAGCGGTATTCACGCGCGCTTGTGCATAGCTTTGAGTAACAAAAGATACTCAAAGCAGCTCTATAGATGTGATCAGGTAACGGTATTTGCTTACAAGGGTATTTTCTAAGAGCACGAATAACTGCTTGATGTTACACATAATGCTGTGTATCCCATGTACAGGCACTCTTATTTTTTTCCGATCATATGCAAATTCTATTAAACCATACTTTTTTTATGATTTTGTTTTAAAAAAGCCACGAACCTAAAGCAGCTTATTTAATAGGATAAAAAAAAGGAAAACCATCGAGTTGGTGAGATTTGCCTTGTCAGCGCATATCTTTCACAGCTGACAAGAAAAGAAGAGAGAAAAAAATAACAATCAGAAAAGGGGCGCGTGGCAGTATGGCAGCAGTGGAAAAAAGTAATTGTCGAGGTGCTCCATACGCTTTTCACCCCCTGATTATTGGAAAGCATCTCTCTCTCTCTCTCTCTCTCTCTCTCTCTCTCTCTCTCTCTTCTGCACTGCATCCGATCTCGTTCTACTCTAGCGAGAAGGAGGCTATGTGCATGCTCTCTGATTATACACCTTGTCATCCTCGTGTTTTCCTCTTTCTTTTTCCATATTATATTCGCGAGCTAACCTCGATTGCGTACACGTGAGAGGATGAAAAAAGAAATGTGGAATCGCGGCTGAAGCTACTGCTGAACTAATAGTCATTATGCCTGCATATTTGGTCGAGTTACCGAACTATCACTGCATTAAATCAGAACAACATCTCTTTTCCACTACTGTCACTTTCATTATAATTTATTAAATTCACAAAAAATTCGATTATTTCTGCAATTTGTCTTTTCTTATTTAGTCTCACTTTGGCTGATCAGAGAAATTTTTCTCTAAAACAAGGAACCCGATAATATTCCTTTGTAACAAACTCTGTGAACTATTATACGGTGTTACATATTACTGTGTAAGCGAAAACGTTTGACATTCGAGTCACATAGTTGGGCAAAAGTTGATAGTTGGCCAGAGACCCTTTAATGAATTGAACGTAATATCAGCGATCGAATGGACTTAATTTCTAGCGCTCTACACGCGTAGAGGAGCTTAAGTCAAACAATTTTCCATATATATGCGCGTTGCAAGATGCGCGCGTACCTGCAAGATACAAAGACTCTTATGACCCTTTATATGCTGTACATAACAACCTTACATGTATATTACTTTCGCATATTTTACTCTTATGGCGGACTCTGTCGTAGCTACGCCTCAAATTTATTACGAACATTATAATATAGTCAACGCAGCATTATTATATAAGGGAAAAGAGCTGTTGCTGCCCTGAAGAGGATGTAATTGATTTTACTCGATCGAATTTCAATTTTACGTCCAAGCACGTGTGTTATTCAATATATCGAATTCCCCTTTTCCGTAAATAACAAGTTCAATTTTGTAATATTCAATCCCCATTGAAAATATCCCTCTCGATTATCGAATTCATATATAAATATAATTTATATTCGCGTGCGATTCTGATCGACAATATAATATTCCAAAGAAGAATTTTTGGATTTTTTCCTCGAATTTCAGCTGAAAATTGAATTTTTTTCACCTGAATATAACACTTGTCACACTTCTCTCGGGCACACAAACACACTCATACACATACAAACGCGAAGAGTGGCCCGGCTTTTATTAGATTTATCCTTTTAAACGCATTCGTACGTGCGTGTGAATAACGAAACGAGTTTATATTACACATTGTAAATTCGATGAAAGAAAAAAAATAATCAAAAGAGAAAACCCTCGTGAGGATGGACATAGTCAATAAAAATACAACAGTATGATTTTGTTCATTAGTTTATCAACTGCACAATTCTAAACGAATACATTCGAAATTGCTAACAAAGAAAATATTGTTTGTGCTATTTCGCGAAAATTATTGCGAAAAAACGGCACTAACATATTAAAAATTAGAAAAAGTATGTCAGAATGTGAATCAAAACTGAAGACATGCAACGGAACAAAACAGAATTGATCTTGAAATACTAAGAATAGTAATCTTTTGTTACGTGCCATTGATATACATAACTTAAAATAAAAACAAGACCTCGTGTGAAAGAACTACCGCGTTAACCCTTTTCGCATGAGTCCGCGTGAGGCCGCATCGTGTTGGTCCAGCGCTTACGTCACAGAGCGGTCCGTGCGACCCCCCTTGGAACTCGGCGATCAAACAGTCTCGAAGATCCGGTCCTCTACATACTTCTCACTCTCACAAACTCGCAGCAAGAAGATATGGTTGAGAAAAATCTCCTTTTTTCTTCGATAAATCCCCGCTACTCTCTCTCTCTGCCTCACCTCGGACATTGGTCATCTCGCGCAAACTTGCGAGGGGTCTGTGGTGGGGGGATCGTGCAAAAATTCGGGAAAAACGTTGATGCCACCGTAGGACCCAAACTGACCGAGATGATCTTACGAAAATTTAGTCACTCGTCAGGCATTGTATGCACTGCAACGCACAGCACGAAACAAACGAGAGTCTTTGGTGATTTCTGCTAAGATTAATTTGGCCTTCTTCACTCATAACATTTTTCTGATCATCAATCCGGTGAATCGATAAATTCAATTTGCCTCTTATTTGTTCTCAACTTCTTCAACATCTAAAGCGTTGTAATTCTAGCGTGTTCAGTGTTGGTTAGGTTTTCGTAGTTGTTGAGAAAATACATCGGTGCATCGGTTATAATAAGCCAGTGATTGTTGTGCGCATTGTTTTTGTTTGTTTATTGCTGTTGTTTCATCGGCATATTAGAGTTTATTAATTTCAACAGTGTACGCGGCTAAATTAATTTAGCTACATCTGCGCGTTGTTAATATTCGGCTAATTAAATCCAACTTGTGTGTATACATATTTGTGTGCGGTATACGTACGAAATTAGCGGGTTGTAATACGCGTCTGTTGTCTCTCGATCGTGCGTGAAATTTTAAAATTTTCTGAAAAACCAGTAAAAAATTCGTATAGTGTATCGTGTGGAAGTCTTGCGATACTTTTGTCGTTTTCTCTTTTCCTCTCTCTCTCTTTCTCCTTTTCTACTCTCATTCTGAATCGCATCTTCGATCTATCCTCAAAAATTTCTCTTCTAATTCAGTGATCCAAGTGATAATACAACCGATGATAGTGACTTGGTCCTCGCCATAACTAGTCACGGTCGCTTAGGCAATTGCTATGTACTTCGCTACCGCTGCCGACGCCCACCACACCACCATCAGTCCGTCGTCCACGACCGTACATCGTCAGGCGCACGACGCGTTCCTTGGTCGATAGATATATGTGCATACGCACGCACGCACACCAAGTTCAGCAGCCCTTCACTTTTCATACAGACACAAAGACACGCATAGACACGTGCACATATATATATCATCAACCGAGCGCACGTCGAGGCGCTCTGGATATATACGGTACGTGACATGGACGGATATAATCAGGGCTGGTATCAGCAGCAGCAGCATCATTACCATAATCATCATCATCACGAGCATCATCATGTTAGCCAGCAGCAGCAGCAGCAGCAGCAGCAGCAGCTACAGCAGCAACAGCAGCAACAGCAACACCACCATTACTCTCAATACTATCCACCGGATTATTTGTATCGATTCTCCTTACAGGTAACCATCTTCGCGATAGTGTGTGCGTGTGACAGTGTTGCTCATCTTTTTGCGCTGTGGCGGCAAGGGATGATAGCGCGATTACATTATATCCGCGCGAGCAGATGCTATAACGACTGCGGGGCGGCAGCAATTGCAAATAATAATAGCCCCATAATCGTTACTGTCCACACGATTCGCGTGTATATAGTTTATTAAGGTTTCGAAACTGTAATTACACAAACGCGCTAGTACCCGAGCAACTCGTACGTGCATGCATTCACACACGAGTTTCCAATAACAATGTCACGGACGAATATGAGCGAGGAAAATGACGTTTTCTCTCTCTCTCTCTCTCTCTCTCTCTCTCTCTCTCTCTCTCTCTCTCTCTCTCTTTTTCGTGGATGAAAAGAACCAAATCTCTCTTCCACAAATGTACGCAGTACACGAGGTTAAATACATAAATAGTGTAAGAGGTGATTCGTTGTCGCGCCCACGCTCTGTGTACCGACACAAAAGCATTTTCCGGCCAGGCATAATAAACTTTCCTATATGTGCGAGCGCGACCAGTACCTTTGATGCATTATTATACGATTCCGAGTGCACATTTACATCGATCGTTTAAATAATAGACCCTCGTGTGGCCGCGCGCAGATCGAAAAGTCATTTTGTTTTGTTTTAATTGTGTGCACAAATCAGCGTCGAACGAGCTTATAACTGAAACTCCGTGTCGCGGGCACGCGCGACAATTCACAATGTCGATCGCAAAGTTTAACCTTCGCCGATTTTAGGTGGTTTGCCATCGAACACGTTATAATATACCGTGTACACATAGCCGCCTCCCAAGTTAATTGATTTATTCGATCGTCATTGTGCAAGTGTTTCTCCGTAAACTTTCTAATGTGTATATCGAATGCAAACAAACAGCGGAGTCGGGGCTGCTCGTGCTCGGGCGCGCTGCATCTTAAACAATGGATGCTGCGCGCCGCACCCTGCAACGCCACTGCAGTGTACGCGCGTAGACGCGCGTGTAGCGCTGCAAAAAGTGCACACGCGTATTTAGTAGACAATTTTTCATAGTGTACATTATTCATTCCCCTCGCGCGTTGCCCAGAGAACACAGTGGAGCAGTGAATTTCATTTCTCATTTGGCTGTGCTCAGCAGCGACGTAGACCGGATCTGCGCAGGAAAAAGCGGAAGTTCGTGCAGAATCCACGGCACCAATGACATTATATAAAGTTGCCCGCGCTCCGCGCCATTGTTTCCTTTTAAATGGCAACGAGTTTCTAACTCTCTGCAGAGAGAGAAAGAGAGAGAGAGACGATGAATACATTGAGAGATTCATCTGTACATTATATACTTGCGTTTCCCCCCTTTACATTTCCTATGTCTTTCTCTTGTATTATGTCTGATTTGATTGCTGCCACTGAATGCATTCGACTGTTTAGGCTTGCATCTTTTTTTGTACTTTTAATAAATCCTTTTTGGACGTGAAACAAACAATTAAACTCGCAATAAAATGATGTACAATTAAAATACTTTTATTCCCTCTAATAAAAGTACATATTAGCATTGAAATTTAATTTTAACTATTTAAAAATTTCGCTTTAGATTTATTTATTATAATATTATGAGTATAATACGACGCAACTCTGAAACAAATGTAATAACTGTAGAAAAATTTCAAAAATCTGCATTCTTAGGCTCAACCCTTCTGTTCTGATTTTTACACCACCTTTTGTATACCATAATCGACATTCGTGTAGCATGTATATTGTACACATACATACTACGATGGACATCAAAACTCCTTCCCTACTGTCCTCGAACTCGTCCCCCCCCCCCCTTTTTTTTACCTCGGCTAATTGGCTTGCGCAGCACGTGAGCTCGATCTTTTTTCGCTCGCTCACATTCCTCGCATTCTTGCAAATTTAACTCGACGCTGAAGGGGTGAAAGACGAGAGCCAAGCGCGCTCGCATAGCTATATTACGGAATTCGTTTTATTGGCAACTTCTTTTTTTATCTAATGCGACATTGGAATCAATTTCGTTTGTTGCTACTTGTGCGAAGTCAAATCCTATATAGCCTCGAGCACGGTAGGCAATCTAAGCTTCGCCTATATCGACCCGCGCCTATACACAAGCGCTCATACTCCCGCGCTTTGAGGGAGAAAAGTCCATCTGCTTAGCACGACGCACGAGGGAGTTGGATCAACGCGATATAGCTTATGCATTCTATACCACGCCTGCCTCCACTAAAAACGAAAGAAAGACAAGTAGTTGGGCTGGTATAAGCATCGAGGGAGCTCTTGAAACCGGCCCCCGTATAAATCGCGTGTAATGCCGTACTATCCTCTTCAATAATAGGCAAAAAAAGGTAGGAGGACACGCTCGCGCGCGAGATTGCAAAATTGTAAATTAAACTTTACGTTCTCTCTAGCCCGAGTAGCAGTACCTTTAGTTAAGATTTATCTATGCGAAGAAAAAAATAATGAGTTACTTTTAACATTTTCTTGCGTTTTTTTTAGTTTAAATTTTCTCTTTGAGAGATTTGCGCGAGGCCAGATGCATATATATACAGTAATTCCATGAGCGCACCTAGGGCATGCAGATATAAACAGTAACAGAGAGGCAGAGGCTACACAGGGCAAATCTTGCGTTTGCCATAGGCTCTGGCAGCTTCCATATTCTAATGTACACGCTACGAGCTGGCAGAAGCAGAAGCAGCGGCGGTGATAGGACAGTAAATGAAAGTACACGCGCGGATGCAGGGGCGAATAATGCCGCTATTAAATGCGAAAGAGAGAAAGAAAAAGGGCTCGTGCGACCTGCACCTAGACTATCTTTCTTACCATCTCTAGCAGCAGCAGCAGCAGAGTATCTCTCTCTCTTTCTCTCTCTACTCTTTGCATCTCTCTATATACATCCTTCCTATGCACGATGCTTTTATAGGCATCTCTCACCCTTCCTTTACTCGGGTACGCGATGTTATTACTCACCAGGCAGAAGCTGTGTGCATTAACTGATGTAATATTTGCGGGATTTTTTCCTTCCTCGCGCAGCGTAGTATCTTCGTGCTTGAGCACAGAGGCTGTTGCTGTTACTGCTACTCTTGAATGGTACGTTCAAGTGGAAAATGATAACATTAATAACAATAATAATAATAATAATAATAATAATAACAATAATAACAATAATAATAATAATAATGATAATATCATATAAACAAAATGCGCATCTACTCTATTTCCATTATAAATTAAAATTTTTTAAAATTTTACTGTGTATTAAATCGAGTAACACCCGAAAAATTTGGTTTCATACATCCGTAAAACAAAAAAATGTCGGACACGTGCATGCACATTACGACGCAACAGAGAATATGAGCTAAAAAAATGGTCAGAGCGAGCCCCAATTTACTCTCTGTGAAACATAATTTTGCATATTATAAAAATTCACTTTTATAGCAGCACTGTGCGCGCTCCGAGCTCACGGGTGAAATAACCGTTGTTCCTCCCCGTGCTCGTCATCCATCCAGCCTGTACGGTTATAATACGCACTCATATATATGCGTATAAGCGTATTATATTTTTCCGAATTTTACGAGCTTTTCGCTTGATTTTGCGCAACGTCAACAAGTGTCTAAGAGCCGCACACGCCAAACAACGTCATACGAGGCAACGCAGAGAAAAAAATTCGAGAGAATGCTGTAGCAAAAAACGAGGTACAGAGGGAAAAAGTGTGCGTGTGTGCGAGAGAGAAAAATTCGTTCGAGTGCGAGCGAGAAGCTTGTTACAACGGCGCAATTCTGAGGGTGCAGTGCTGCAGCTTCTTTGACCTCATAACGTTTTCATATTTATTAATACCAATATATTTGTGAGAAACACGGGTTTGGCAAATAAAATTGACAAACATAACGGCATCGTGCATATAATACTCCCAGATGAATAAAATTACAAAACTGTCAATATTTTTTTAACATTATTCAAACTCTTCACTATAAAGTTAAAAAAAAGTTGAATTAAGGCAGCACAAATTAAAAAGAGTTACTTTGTTCTAATCGTGGTTGAATCTTCCCCTGAAGTATCCAGTCTGTTACTCTAGCATCTCCGTAAAATGATCTATTCGCGTGGGCGAGTGAGTGAGTGAATACACATTAGAGTCTCAGACTCATACGGAAGGATAATAATGTACGGCGTATTACTGTTTAGCCGTCGCTATATATAGATCCGTCGTCGACGACGACGATGACGCTGCTGTCATACAGTCGACGACGTCGTCTTTGTCAGCGAGTTGTATGCGCGCGACCACGCGTAGTAGTAGTTCGTCCCGAACGAGAGAGAGAGAGCGAGGACACAATTCGACCTGGAAGACAATACAATTATTCGCAATTACCGACGTAGTCATTGCCGCCGTCGCCGCCGCCGCTGCTGCTGCCGACTACGCCAGTCAGCCAGCCAGCCAGCCAACCACCCCCTTGAGGAATTATCCCTTCCTTATGCGGACGTGTAGCGCACCTTGTAGTTGGCGAGCGAGCGAACGCAACTCCATTATCTTCGATGCTCGCTTATATTATATATAGCGCGTGATCTCTCGCTCGTGCATAATCCATAGAAGCGAGTCTACGATTTTACTCGTTAAAAATGACAATAATAAACGCTGGATTTTATAACAAGGCGAGGGTCGCGCGCGTATACTTTTATATACGCTTCTAATGATACACAGAATGAGAGAGAGAGAGAGAGAGAGAGAGAGAGAGAGAGACGAGTTTTCATTTGCATGGTACGCGTGTAATACGAGTTTCTGCAGCTCGACCTGTATAATATGTAGTATACACGCTTAGGGAATCAGCAACGTGGAACGACGTCGCAACGCTAAACTACGCGCTGCAGAACTAATGTAACAAAGGGTGGCCAAGACATACCTCGTAGCAAACTTGATTAGTGAATGTATGTACGTACGTGTAGCGTGCAGAGTATTCGTACGTGTGTGTATGTGTATGCGAACGCCAGTAAAAATAGCTTCGTTTGCTGGTACTCACGTATAGTTGCTGCTCCCGCTGCTCTAGCGAACATCGATTGCGTATACGAGAGAGCGCGCGACTTTTAACGAGAAAAAGGCAGGACTCGACGCACACACACACACGCGTCGCACATATTTTGCTCTCTGACCACTTGAATTTCTCTGCAGAACTTGAGCACATTTGTTTGTTTCATGCGCTGTTGCGTTGGATTTTTGAAAATGTCCCAAGTTACGCAGATACGATATACGTATGTACAGTCGAGGTGTATATTACTACCTTTGCACGGCTCAGCTCGCTCCCGCTTTCTCCCTTTGCCCCCCTTGGTCTTGTGTATGCGCGAACGCGCTAAGAGCTAACTGGCATGTTATGCTCTGACATTGTTCTAATTTAATCATACACACTACTACCAGCACAGCCACTCGCTCGTTGCTTGTGCGAGTTCGCGCAGACACTTGTGCACATGCAAATACACACACAGTTACACACATACACGCAGCAAGCACGCACACTCGCACATTTGCTAACGCATGTAAGACGGCACATAGTTATACAGCTGCACGAGTTTGCTCGTGAACTGCACGAGTATAAGATTCTCTCTAGTCCCTTCTTAACACTTGGCTAATCCAACTCGATTTCAGAAACGGCGTAATTCAACGCGCCAGGGCTTATACATATCGTCTTATAACAATTTGCGCGCAGCGCGCAGTTGTCTATAGATATGTACATTTTCAAGTTTTAATTGAAACTTGGTCGTGGTGGGTATTGTATCGCAACGCGGCAGTAGTAGTAGAGCAGTACACTCGTGCGCGAATATCGATGTATCTCACTCGCATATAGTTGGCGAGAGAAAAAAAATTCATAAACGAACGAGGCTCGCAAGCGGCAATACACATTAGATAGGAAACTTTGATTGCGCACACTTCTATTGCTCCGCGTACAGTGCGCGGCACTTTTCTCTTTTGCTTTTCATATGTAGCGCACGTGCGTGTGCCATATATGTGCCGAGAATATGATGAATACGTACACGCGCACACATACATATGCATAGGCGGACGCACAATATACCTTTGGACTAGTACGTATCTGCGAGAGGGAGGGGGTAGTAGAAAAAATTGCGCGCTTACACAGATAGGCCGAGCAAGTGGCTTCTGCCGAGGCACACGCAGATACGTAGGCAGCTGTAGTGTTGCTCTCGAGTAATCTCGAAATGTGTACGCTTATTCAACTACCCCCGTGTATATACTTGCTCGTGCATACGTACACGAGCACGGGTGAATATCCGCACGCACTGTAGAAAGGACAAGGTAAAGCTCGCAGAATTCACAAAGCATCGCAGCTTCGAATCTGTACAAGTATATATATGATTCGCATATGCGAGCGCATTGAATGAAAGAGAAAGAGGGAGGATATTTATGAAATTCCAAAGACTCGTGCAAGCGAATAGGTGGAAAATCGCTTCTGCATATATGTATGCCACTGCACGTTGCTGCGTTTGTATACGTGGCTCCGCCTTCTCTGCCTTACGCGCGTTATAATATTTCTGTATACACATGAGCCAGTATGCGTACGAAATGCGTTTTTTATTAAATATTATATACATGTATAAGCCCCGCGTGTTTCGCGAATTTATTCGTATTAATTTACGTGCACGTGGACGAATAATAATTACAATTTCCGATAATAGGTACTATTACGCTGTTTGTAATTTTACTGCGTAATGGAAAATAAAATATTCGCTCTGATTTCAGATATATCCTACCGTGCATACATTATACGTACACAGCCAACAACTTTGCTGATAACTATTTAGCCTTGCTTCATCTCGCCACTCTCTCTCTCTCTCTCTCTACGCCATGCCATTGCAATTCACACACTCATTGACTATAGAAGGCCAAAGCCAAACTTAATCTGGCCTGCCAAAGACATGGAAGCTTTCGCGGCAGGCTCGCGTAAGTCCATGCGCAGAGGAGCTTAACGGGCCGGGGGGATTTAATTTAAAACCGGTTCTGTGAAAATCGGCTCGATTCTCGAGTCTCCTTTCGACCTTCTCTCGCGCGTAAAACGTGGATTACCGATACGATCGCGGCTTTTTGAAATTCAAATAATATTTGTTCATTTCTCTGTGATTTGCACGGATCAATTATAAGTATCCTCGACGTTCGATCATGACCCAGGATCACATGCACGTATAGGTTTGATTCTGTTATAATGCGGCCGCACGTATATTTGCAACAGTGGTGAATATTTCATTTTAAAATATAAATTGTCGTCCTTTGGCTAATGTAACAAATTATTTGTCGGAGCGTTTGACACTTCAAACGGCTATTCTTTTACTTAATTAATTATATTATACTCAGCTTCATTAAGTTCGTACAAACATAGCAATGACGCAAAGAGAAAAATTAGAAGAAAAGTTTTACTTTTTTTCCGGAAAAACGAGTAGTGAATCTTTTTCTTAGGTAGCAGACATGACTGCCAAGCTCTGCGCTCTTTAACCCTCTCCTCTTCCCCTTCTGTATGTATGTGTATTCACGAGTGTACATCTTGCGCAGACTTTCGAGTGTTTCATCCTTTTATTAGTGATAGAAGTTAAAAAGGAAAAAGAGCTACTAACTTCAAAGAGAAAGTCTTCTTTTGATTATATACTAGGCTCTCGTCTCACTTATCTCCGAGACCCATATAATAAATACGCTTATATTCTCCTTGCAACCATGAAGTTTAGTACAAAAATATAATTTATTTTTATGCTAGTTACATCATATTTTGACAAAACTTGAAAACTTGAATTAAAAAAATTTTTTTTATAATCATTAAGCATCTAACAAATTATATTTTCTTCTTGCAGCAACAGCAAGCTCAGCAACAAGCGCAGCAACAACAACAGCAGCAGCAGCAAGTGCAGCTCCAGCAACAAGCACAGCAACAACAGCAACAGCAGCAGCAAGTGCAGCTCCAGCAACATCAGCAGTTGCAACAGTCAGCCAACTCGCCGGGCAGGGTCAGCGGAAGTCCCTCGCCGGGGAGCTCGTCGTCCCCTGGCGCGGTCGTCTCCGCCTCGGGCAAGTCCCCGACCGAGCCCAAGCCGGTCGAATGCAATTTGTGCCATCGGAAATTCAAAAATATACCGGCCCTTAACGGCCACATGAGATTGCACGGTGGCTATTTCAAAAAGGTTCGTATAGTATAGACATTATATACCGCGCGCTCTTGTGTGCGCGTAATATATGTATAAATAAATGCATGACATCGCGCAAAGCAAAGTAGACGGATGATGGGGCTGTCTTTTAACTCTTTGTGCTCGGTACACAGGGTTGGAGTTTCGCTTGCGCTTGCGTTATTTACAGGAAATACGTATACATACATACGAAAGTTGAAGGACTTGAGCGAAATTACTCTATATTCCTGAAAGCTTATATAATATGATGATATTTTCGGGTGCTTTGTGAATGTAGCTCGACTATACACTCGCGACCATCTCTCGTGCGCACTCATAGCTCTGTATTTATGAGTAAATTTAAATTGCACATCAATTTAATTAAAAAAAAATTAAAAGAAAAAAAGAAGTCCAAGCTTTCGATCCGATTCCCCGCTTAATTCATAAAGCTATCGATTTAAATAATCTGCCTAATTCAAAACTAATTATGCGCACGTCCTCAAAAATTGACCCAGCGCGCGCGCGCATAATGGGTTATAAGGGCTCGAGCTGGCAGAGAGCGCGCGGGAAGAAAGAAATTTCGCAAGTTTCTCGTAAAGCGTAATTCAAAGAAGAGCCTCTAATAGAGCCGCCTTTGAAAATTGTCATTAATCCCTCCTTTCTTGACTGCGTGCGTATACTGGCACGCGCAAGCGCGCTCGGGGCCGAAGACTACTCCGAGGAAATTTGCTAGCGGAGCTTTGCAATTAAAATAATGGGACTTGCTACGGATGATAAATGTAACTCTCGAAACAGACAGTGTATTATGAAGTGCTCGACAATTACGCTCCGACGCGATTTTTTTCTCTCTTTTTCCTTCTTTTTCCTACCTTCACTTATAAAGGCGCGAGCGTTCACCAAATGTATATACATCATAGCATTAAAATCTATTTTCTTCTCGGACGCTCGAATTAACACTATACGTATAGATATATATTATATACATGGGGCGCAGCGGGGCCGGTGCAGCGCTACGAAAACCGCCGACATTTCTTTGTTACTTTTTTTACTGCTACGTACTCGGGTGTGCTTCTCGCTCGCTCTCTCTCTTTCTTCCTCTTTTTGCCCAGCAGAGGAATCGTTACAACGAATTCAGCGAGAGGTAGAGAAAAATTGCGCGCAGCAATGGAAAAGAAAGACCGCCGAGATCAGCGCTTTTTTCTCCGAGCTTTTCTTTCACTTCTTTCGCTCTCTATATATGTCTATGAAGGTACCTCGTCTGTTTCTGCTCTTTCTGTTATTTCGCTGATTAAAAAGACGTCTTAACGAGTATAGAGAACAGTACGATTAACTCAACGATAGGGTGCCACGGCAGGGTTGAGAAAAATAGAAGAAAATCGCTAGGCTGGGATGGGGGAAGTGCAAAAAATATATTAAAATCGATGCCCTTTCGCGATCGTTTTGTCTTCGATTATTTTCGCCGTGGCCGCTGCCAAATGAATTCGGCACGCTTTTCTTATACAGACAAACTTGATCGATATAGGTGCGCGCGTGTGTACCGATCCATTAAAACGATCGCGAAATCCGAGCAAATAAAATCTGCAGCATCATTAGTGGCGATCAAATCATCGCATATCGGTACACGTTATGTATATGGCTGCTCTCTCTTCCTCTCTTGGTTGTGCGGGTGCGCGCAGCTCTTGAGTTTGCCGATAATTGCCCCCGCCTGTATATAAGCACGTACGCATAAATCTCTGTCAGCGAAAGGAGCTTTGAAATCCTCTTCTCTCTCTCTCTCTCTCTCTCTCTCTCCCCGTGCTGCAGCTCAACTAAAGCAAACGACCCTTTCTCTTGCTCTCTCGCTCTACTCGAAGTCTCGTTGATCGCTGATGCTGCTGCGCAGTACTCTCGGAGGAGGAAGGTTACTGCAGTCGATCAATATGCACGCAATGCGCTGGAAGCGAGCGAGCGAGCGAGCGACATAGACAGAGAAGTGCACACGTCAAAGACAGAGTTCAATTTCGGACGTGATGTGTGTGTATGTGTATCACATACATGTACAGATATATATATGCTATGTATTATATGTATATGCACGGTCTAAAGTGTTCGAGAGGAAATTGCGAGGTTCGAGGCCAGCGACGACGACGACGACTTTGTCAGCTGGCGTGTGAACGGAGAAACTGGTCGCCACCGCGCGCGCACATGTATATATACCGCATACACATACGACGACACACCGGGGACTACTATACTCGGCCCCTGTCAACGCTCCGGCACGCCGAGTCGCAGCTTCTCGCTCGGTCCGGCGTGCACACGCTCGTCTATATATAATAGCGCGCACGTCGCCGAGGAGGACAATTCAATACATCGCACTCGAGGCGCCTCACGTGTTGATTTATATGCATATATTACCGTACTATAGATTGATCGAGCCGGTCATTTATTATTTAGCCCAAAAACAAGCCGCTCGTGGCATCGTCCGTTCGCAGTATATCTATGTCTCACGTGCGTTTCCTCCTATATATAAACACACACTGCACGCAGTGACGGTGGCGGCGGCGGCGGTGGCAGCAGCAGTGTCATTGAGGGCTAGGCTAGCGTCGAAGATTCCATCAACGGATATAATCGAATGGTACTTCAATTAGGGGATGAAGCCCTGTCCGCTTACGGCTCGCTCAGTGATTAGCTCTAAACGACTGTCGCGTATTTTCTGGGTCAAACGACGACGAGGACGACGTCGACGTGGAGGCAAACTGCAGCAGCACGTGTTCAACCGCGGCCTATTAATTTGCCACCTTGCGTGTAATCCAAAGGCCTTTATTTAATTCGCACACATGCGCGCACGGCTCTCGCTTGTTCAAGCTTTGCGACGACTCCTTCATTATCTATAAATATACGTAGATATAATCCCACTCCCCCAGCCCTCTTTTCCTCGCGTTCTATATATGCAGATGATTACAGTTATCAGCTCCAGTTGTCATTTGAATTTTTTTTATTCTTCGCGTATGTCAAGTTCAGTGATGGTATAATCAAAAGGTGCAAGAGTCTGCTATTAGCAAGCGATTACGATGTCGCTTGTTCGATGCTTTGCTGCAACTTTTCCTGCAATATCTTTTTACGATTATTTGTCTCGTGTACCAGTGTGTTTAATCGATACTCAATCTCTTGCCTCCTTAAATGAATGATGGATATGTTTCTGTTGCAGGACGCTGATAACAAAAAAAATGAGAAGAAAGAAGTTGTTGGACCTCCACTGCAGACTGCATCTGTGAGTGTGCGAGCTTTGATCGAGGAGAAGATCATACAGAAGAGATCATCAGGTGAGGAAAAAATATCAATTCATTATTATCGTGCCCTAACAAATGTTTGTGGATTTTCTAATTGTATTAAAAAACTTTAACGATTCCATGAACCAATCGTCACTTTGTGCAAGTTTTTCGTTTTTTACATCAGTTCACAAATCTTTTTCCTGACAGCGAAAAAGAGATCAGATTAAATCAGTAACACATTCATTTTCCTTTGGGAGAGGCTCTTATATGTGAAAAATATTTCTGCTTCGCAAGTATATAAAGCTTAAAATAGCAAAGTTAAATCTTTTTCAGTTACAACCTACCGAAACGGAATACAGAGAGACAGAAAGAGAGAGAGGAAAGGTTTTTTCTCGTCTCTACTGCGTATACGTTAAATATGCGCTGTGGCGCTTTTGTGAGTAGGTGTATGTGTGCGTGTGCGCGTGTATCGGAAACCAACAAACGAATAGCCAAAAAGCGAGAGACGATAGCGCGCGTGGAAACAAAAGAAGCGCGCGCGCGAAAGCTCCTGGTTGAGGTAATAATTTATCCGTAGTTCGAATATTTCTCGCATTGTCCACGTCGGGCCAATAAATCAAAGCTTAACTCTGCTCGCAAAATCCCATTCCGATGTATAAAATGCATATACGTATACGTTTTATGTATAGGTAGTTATAAAGGTTGAGGTGTAACGAAATTCAGCTAAGGGGAAAGGGTAAAACCATCGTTAACGATTTATGCGCAATTTCGTTCTTTGCGCAGTAAGCAGGTAAGAGCGAGTACATTATATACACCGTGCATTATACGTTCCAACACTGCACGGCTGATTCGTACATCTTGAAGTCTTGATTCGACGATTTCAATGCTTCAGAAACTATAATCATATGCACGTGTATTACATATCTAGCGAAAGTTCACTCGCATTCGACGCAATGTTGGATTATTACATGTTGCCAGTCGCAATGAGCGTTGAGCTGAAACCGCTGGCGCATCAAATGGAATTATCAATCTTGCATAAATTCGGAAAGCCTGTGACAAGCGCGTGAATTCGCATCAATTATCGTGCCGTTCAAAAATACATTCTCATGTGCAACGCGCGTGCAAGGCACGTAACGTATCGACACTTTTCAAACACTATGTGCAATATGTGAAATTACTTCTTAGCCTTTAAACTTTCTTTCGTACGTAGGGAGGGGAAAAAAGCATTAACCTTTTCTCGGAGAACTCGTGCAGTATTGGAAAAAAAACTATTCATCGTCAAGCGTCAAACTCTGTCGCGAACGTCATTACTTAAATTCCGAGTATTTCCAATTTTTTTCTCCAACCTCCCCCGTTGGTGTAGCGAACTTGTGCAGCAAAAAAGGTACACCTCGCAATTAGATAGGGAGTCGGCTACATACTTTTCAATTCGCTTAATGACCGCTCATATACGTGGGCGAGCGCGCGAAAGACCGCAAGACTCACCTCTACCAACTCACACACACACACTCGTGCCCACAACTACATGTACGCAACTTTTATATACACTATATACGTACATACAGAGCGTATTACCCACGGCTTTGAGAAAGCAATTTGCTGTTCGCGCTGCAGGAGTTGTTTGAGCCCGCGGAACGGTGGAAAGGGTCTGATTGCCAATTTGTAAAAATCTCTACAGCTTAGGTATAACCCATATGGGTATAACCCACATACATATACGCGCGTTATTGCGGTAAAATTTTCAACTTTGAAAATACGAAATACATGTATGTATAAAAGTTGCGGAAAGGGTGAGGCTGTGTAGTGTATATAATACGTGGGCATAGAACGAGGAAGAGAAAAAAAGAAATGGACTAAATATAGAGATGGCGTCCCGTATAGAAAAGCAAGTTGAAAGGATTTGTATTAGAGCAAGGGGGTGCTATATACGCGCGTGCAGTTATTACGAGCGGTAAAAACGGAACCGAAGTGCTGTTATAAATGGGTGCTAGCCTTGTGGTCGAAATGGATTTCGTGTCCATATATATATAAACCTGCAAAGTGGAATGAGAGTAAAATGTCTGTGTATGTGTATGCACGTATATATCTATATACTCGTACAAAAGACTGGGTGAATCGAGATTTGGATTCGTGTGCTCGCGTCTGTGTGACCGTACCCTCTAGCCCTCGCGCGCGCGCGCACACACACACATACGCACAATAGATTCGTTTAACGCGCTTGATTAGTTCGAGCGTGCGCTTGCGAGCTTTGTTTTCGAGCTTAATTAATGGCTTGGCTCATAGATGTATGTATGTGCGCACGTATACATACATATGTATGGACAGATAACGTTGTGAAACTAGCGTTGGCAATTCGCTGTTTCGGCGATTGTGCGAATGCTTAATGTGCATACACGCACACGTAGATATTTATTATACATCTGTGTATGTGTGTATGAGTATATATGTTTTAATAGCATTATAAGCTAACCGAATTCGCCTATAGCTGATGTAGATTATTTTCTGTATTTCTACCCATGCGTGCGTAATTGTACTGCGTATCGGTATCAAAAAATAATTAGCCTTCGCTAGATCGCGGTAAATCACCGATTAAACCGCGTATACCTACGTTCGCGTATACGAACTTTTATTTTCTCACCGGGCTTGAATTTATGAGACGATGGACTGATATTTACGATCACACGCTCACGCGGCCATAAGATTTCGCTTTAGCGCACACACACACATACGTGGAGCACGCGAGAAAGATACGAAATTTAAGCTTCCTAGCCCGAAACGCCACTAACGAGTCGAGTGATAGCGAAAGAATTGCCAAAACAAACTGAGTTACGATTGCTATCTCTTGGCTTGAGGTAGTATCCCACTGAATTTACAGTCGAGCTTTTTCGAATGCGTCTTAAATGCGTCTTTGATACCGACATATTAATCGTTGTCTTTTTTTAATTGCATATGTAGTTGATCACGTATACAGTTGATCTATGTTTCACAAAAAATGCTCATACATCGTTACGAAAAATCTAGACGAACGATATCGCTGTATGTCGTTAGTTCGCACATTAGCAGTGGGTGTCGATTTTTGAGCCTGTTTTTTTAGCTCTTGCGCTCTCCGCTCCTGCGTGAAAGCATCGAATCAGTGGCCCTCTCTCGCGATACATATTTACTGCAAACAGGAAAAATCAGAAACGTTAGCGAATTTGATGAAAACCATGTCCGGTCGAGCGCACTGAAGCCGAGACTCGCATGAAAAAAAAAAAAAAAAAAAAAAAAATGACGATACTTTCCAGTNAAAAAAAAAGAAAAAAATGACGATACTTTCCAGTTGCGCAAGACTGCACTCGCGACAATGCCCGTGTGTACAAAATTTTCATCATTTCTCACGAGCGTGCTCGTGTTTATTCGGACACTGCACGTGTGTGTGTGCATCAATTTATTTATTTCGCGACACACTGCAGCCAAGCTGTGCGCAGCGAGCACAGCGCGACCCGCTGGCGTTTCCCAAATATTTGTCGCGTGCGCGCTGCACGGCTCGTATATGCAGAGATTACTCTGATTGAATATTTCGTGTCGCTCTCGAGAGCGGCGTGTACGCGACGATGATTAAAATGAAAAATGAATATGAACTCTGTCGCGTATGTGAGAGCACGAGCGTAGCCGTGGAGGCTGAGAAAGAAGGAAAAAAAGCGAGAGAATTAGAGACGCGTATTCGCGGACGCGTATACGTGAAAATGGCATATGCGCGCTTGGTTATATAGTGCGCCGTAGTTCTTTTCATGCGCCAGTTCGTTTTTGTTTTCCTCCGCATTTTAATTCAACTTTAATTCGCCTGCACTGCCTGGTCTCTCTTTGCATAGCTCAAACTTAATGATGCCCGCTAATTTGGTGGAAAAAAACGTATTATATTTCTAAAGTCGCACAAAAGAGTAAAGTTTACGCCAGATTTTTAGTGTGTGTGCTATCGGGCTGAGCTATCGCACAAAGTTGATCGCTAACTCAATCGGCGTAATACACACGAATTGGTGTATTCGTAATCCTCAAAGAGAGGCGACAAGATCGCGCACGCGCGCATCTACAGCTTCTCTAACTCTTAACGCTTGTGCAATACCAGGCCTCAATCAGTGACTGATATAACTGTGATTTTTGCTTATAACGTCGAGGACTGCGCGCAGGCGAGCCCGCACATCAAAGAAACCTGCGTGACAGGATATTGTGTACGCGCGCAACCCCTTTGACTCGCCTATAACGTGTATTATTATATATATACACACACACACATACTTGAATGCGTAGTTGTATGCATGCGCTTGTGTGTGTGTGCGTGTGTGCTGCAACATCGAGGCATTGTTTGGAGACAACTTCGAACTCCTCGAGTCATGAATAAATAGATAGAGACATGTGATAGACGAATATGGCAAAGGGACACGCCTTTCGGATGAAACAATTAGAGCGGAAAAAGTCGACGATTGGTTTTGCTTCTTACTGACACTAATGGAACTGCATTTTTATCTTGAAGAAGTGTGACATGAAAAATTGAAAATCTATAAATGAAAACGTTGTAATAATGGAAAATTGTACCCTCCCTCTTCTCTTCCCCCAACGCCATCAGCTATTTTCAATCAAATTTCAGCCACGGATCCGAGCGCTGCGGCGGCCGCCGTCGTGCAAGCGCAGCAGCAGCATCAACGCTTCAATTCGGTCACGTTCACCGGCGGTCAGACGACCACGACGACGGCGTCGCTGACGACCTCGAGCGATCTCAGCCAGCACTTGGTCGGCAAGATGAGCTTCGCCGTGCCCGCGCCACCGCCGCTGGCCGATAATAAAACGCGCAGACTGTCCGACGGCGACCACTTCAGGCAGCCGAACGTGACGATAGCCGGTCACAGTGGTGTCGCAGGCGCCGGCAACAATAGCGCGGCGGCGACCAAACAAGCTCAAGAAGCTCAGACGCAAGCCCAGGCTCAAGCACTGGCTGACATGATTCTCAAGGTGATTGCAATTCTTTGAAAAAAAAAAAAAAAAAAAAAAATTGTTATCATGAACGAAAATGAAAAGTAAACGATTGCTCTGCAGGGTACGACTAAAGTAGCAGTGAAACGAGCTACCTCCGATCCAGGTCAGCGAGTACCGCTGACTTATCAAACGACCACCAACTCGGTGCAACAGCAAACAAATGTACAGCAGCAGCCGCAACAGCAACAACAATCCGCAATTACGGAAGGATTTACAATGGGTTATCCAGAAGACGGTGGCTACTTCAGTCCCAGTCTGCAGGATGAAGTATTCCAACAGGTAACTTTAGACAGTTTTTTTCATTCCCGGCTTTTTATCCTGATTGACAAGAATGAAATCATATAGTGGAAAATTGCTTCATTTCAAAAAAATGAGAAGAGTATGTGGGAACGTACATTATTTCTGTTCTTTATTTTTTACTAAATATGCCTACGGGTTATATTATTATAATCGCAAAGATAAAATAGTTTCTTATTGTTTCGAACTTTTACAGTTTCAATCGTCCGGTTTACTACCTGACCAGGCTACCAGCGAAGCCCTTCAAGATCTTGAGGAGCGTTTCAGCTCAAACCACACGGTCAATCCAGATCTGCAGGCTCTGGTCAACTCACCATTGCCCGACTCCTTGGCAGAGTTCAGCACGTACGGTGCTAATTACAACGACAGCGCGCACACGATGCCATGCAGCTCGTCGCCGTCATTGCCATCGCCACTGAACCACCACGACAGTCCGAGCTTCACTTATCCAACTCCGCCGGCCAGTCAAGAGGGTCTACTCAGTGGAAGTTTGCCACTTCTCAGTCCTCAAGACGAGGCCGAGGCAGTCCACTCGCCTCTCTCGGCGGCTTTCTACAGCACGAGCATGTCGTCGGCTGCTGCCATCGAGGAGGCCCTCAACGAGGTGCTGCCCGACGAGGGCGACGTTGCCGACGGAGCCGATCTATATGGCACGGGCTGTCCGAATCCGCATTCACCTTTGCCCAGTCCGCTGTCGGGGACACCTGCACCGTCGCCGCTCTCGTCCCTTCCAGCCTCGTCCGTGTCGTCGCCGGGTCCGGCCAGCTTCACCACGAGCTTTCCGATTTCGCCGCATCACACGACTTTGCAAAATCAAATGATGCCGAATTCCGAGGACCCACTGCTATCGTCGAGTCCCAAAGACTTCGGCGTGGGCCGGCGAAAATTCGAATTTCAATCGTACAAGCTTATTACCAATCAGAATCTTGTCGATTTCGGTCTTAGTAACGGTAGTGTAGCTGGTATCGTGGTAGATAATCACGGTGAATTCAAACTCATTCAAACGACCGGATTGCAAAAAGCCAATGTTTACGTCCAGGCAAGTACGCTGAATCCAGGTTTGACTTTTCAGAAAATGACAACTCCCAAACTTGAGCAGAACAATACCGGCTTAAATACGGCTGTTGTTAATACTCAAATAAACCTGCAAAACAACGTGTATCAACAACAAAATCAAGTGCACCAGCAGCTCATCAATCCAGCGAAATTTTTAATTCAAACAAATTCGACAGTGCCAAAACCCCATCTCAAACACAAGGCCAGCGAGCCTATAATTATCGATCGAATTAAGGAAGAGTCTAGTCACGAGGACGTTTTTCTGAATCCAAGCAACGTACCATTCGGTAGTTCGCGACACAAAAAGCGAGCTCGATTGGATTGTCCGTCCTATCCGTCGCGACTCCGACGAGCCTGCGATCGACAATGGGACAGCAGTTACACACCGCCACCGATGCTCGATCCGTCAAGGCCTGGTCCGGGATTGTACGCGCGCCTGCAACCTCGCGAGGCCGATGCAGCGCTCGACGCTAACGATGGCCCACCTCCGAGAATAAACATAGGTGCGGATTATCAAGCGACCATAACGCCACTGCTGGAAACGAGGCCGGACGGAAAGCTCGTTTGCGCGGAACCCGAGCCAGATCATCTGCTCTGGGACCCCGGTATAGATAGTGCTCTTACTGAAACTGAAGGTAACATTTTAATCACTATGTCAAAGAGAATGAAATCTTACTTTTCTTTTATTATTCAGTGGAGATGTATTTACAATTCGCTTGTTGCGCCGCTGTTCCCGGTGGCGGACGAAACAAAGAATACGCGCTTCATCTTCTGCACATGTGTAGGGGTAATATCAGGGTAAGCGTAAAAAAATATTTGATCGGGTTTGAAATTACTGTAAAAAGTAAAAATTTTTAATGACAAATCACATCAAACAGGAGGCAATGCTAAAACTGATGCGACCGACACCGGCTCTGGCGCCGAATCATCCTTTGCGTAATTGCGAGTATCACGAGTCCGATCGTTGGACATCTCGCGAGATGGACGCATTTTATCAGAGTCTGTTGAAGTACAATAAAGACTTTCCAACGATAGCGCGCAGCGTTGGTACAAAAACGATGCGTCAATGCGTTCAATTTTACTACTTGTGGAAGCGTTTCTGCCCTGAAGAGTACAGGAGGGTAAGACTGCGACACTCGAAATCACGGGCAAAGAATGAGATGTGCAACGACAGCAAAGACACGAAGGAATTGCGTGAGGCAATCGCTTCGGTCGCAGACTTTGATTTTAGCGAGGGCAAATCCATTCTTCAGCGTACTTTGGTTAGTTAAGCATACGTACATCGTCGGTTTTGTTTTATATGAATAAAAACAATTAATTTTAAAAAATAGTTATTAATATTAACAAGGCATTGCTATTTGATTTTAGATGCAAACAACAAATGAAAAAGAAAATTCGACAACTCTGACAACTAGCGACGGAGAATTGCGACTGTTCGCTTACGAATGTCAAGATGTGAGTTTAAGGAATACCATTTTAGAATTATTTACATTCATGTTACTAGTTTTTAAACTAAAACCCATGATATTATTATCACTTTTCCTAAAGAAACAAAAAAATGAAAAATACCTTATAAACTACTGACAATATTTTGACATTGAGCTTGCATAAAATCCAACCATTAAATGTTGCATGTTTAATGATTATGAAATCATATGTATTCAGCTTTACATTTGATTCTGCTTTGCTAAAACAATCTAAAACAAGCTTCGCATTTTAAGTTAATTTTTTTCGCTTATATTTTGCATTCATTAATTATAAAACTATAGAGAAGGAACAGAATCAGGCAAGGAGAGAGGACCTCGAGGCGGAGGTTTGTCACTAACCGGAGTGTTTTGTTGTTTATTTTGGCTTTGTGTTTTCTGTTTGTTGTTATCCAGAGCTTTAGCGGAAACGTAAAAGCAGCCATGACTGCTACCAGTGGGAGTAGCGGTCATCGCATGGCTGAGGCTGCTGCACTGCCTTGTACCGCCAGCTATCCAACGATCGACCACCACACCAATTTACAAACTTACACTCGTACAGAGCAACAACTACCTACGCCTACTAATACTACGACTAGTACAACTACTGCCCTACTCCACTACCCCTGCAAGATTTGCGGGAAGTAAGTCTCTAAATCTCTCATCTGAAATTCGTCTCATTTAGTGAACAAAAAAATCAATTGATTAGTTAAGAAGCAGTCGATTTTTACATCGACATGTTTCTATCATGAGGAAAAAGTGACGATCAAAGATACGAGAAATAGAGAAAATATTTAATTTTGGTTTCACGTCACACACATTATATTTATTTATCATTATTACGGAACACCGATGCAGAGCATTTTACGTCTGTAAAACGGGTCACGTCTTTTTTCGTTCATTTATCAGTGCATATTTCATTCAATACACATGATTATAACATTACTAACATACATTCTCACAAATCCATTTTGCTGCTTATATTTGCTTGAAAATAGACAATGCTGCTAGAAAATCTGCTTGTTGCTCATGCTTTGCTATTACGCTTTGAACATAACAATGCTTTTAATGTAACCTGCCATACTTTTAAGTTTTGAACATTCTATTATTTACTTCATTCTCATATTATTAATGATATTTTCAATGTCAATACTGCAATCATTATTTCATAAACATATAAATATTTTTTGAAAACTATTATTTTCCGTGTAAAATAATTTTGTCATCAGATAGTACTCGTCACTTGTGGTTAATATTGTGTAAATTTGCATGTTAATAATTTTTTGTTGAATATTTTTTAAACTGAAATCAATGTGTTTGCTTCTGTTTTAATTAAATATAACAGCATTTTTAACTGTAATGAACAGTAAATCTTTGTGAAATCAATATTACTCAAGCAAACTCATTAAAATCCAATTGATCTTGTCAAAATCGGATCTTGTCCATTTATGAAAATTAAAATTATTGTGAAGTACAAGTTCCGATTTTGACTTTGTTTTATAATAAAAATAAAATTGTTTTGTAGTATTTTTACCAATAATATTCTCATCTTCAGAGTATTCAACAAAGTGAAAAGCAGAAGTGCTCACATGAAATCGCACCGTCCCATACCCACGCCCGATTCAATGGCGCAGGAATCTAGAAAGCAGCAGCAACTTCATCAACAACAGCAACAACAATTGCAACAACAACAACAGCAGCAACAACAATTGCAACAACAACAACAGCAGCAACAACTACAACAAAAAAATCATCTACAGCATCAGCAGCAGCAGATGATGCATAACTCACATCACCTGCAAACAACTCAGTCGCATCAAAGCATGAGCTGTATACCAACTCAAAGCCATATGACGATACACGCCCAAGATTATCATCAACAGCATCAACATCATATTAGCATGAACGGGCATATGCAACAGCATCAACATCAGCAGCATCATCGACCACTAGCGATGATGGGTGTCGGTGGCTGTAACTCGAATCAAATTTGGCACAATCCACCTCGTCTTCACCCGCCGTAAAATGAAATTCGCAGCTACTCAGCGCACCCAAGATACTTGAATCGAACATCGAAAGCCTTCTTATGCAAATTGAATTATGTCTTTGAAAAGGTTTCAAGATTGAAAATCTCTTTCAATTTTACTGTGGCTATCTGATGGATTTTCATATTTTTTACTTAAAAGTACATTACGAAAAATTATGAGCGATATAATGTACAATCGTGTACATTTATTAAGGCATAACTTAATTTTAGATGACCTCAAGGGTTGTTTATGTTCATCAAATCGATGATATATCCAAAGAGTTAAAACTTTTTTAAGATTTTCCTAAATGCTAATTTTACACTTGATTAGTGTATCATAAAATATTTACGTAGGATAGGTTTACGCATATGCGAAGTAAGATGTAAATCCAATGAGAGATATACATATAGCTAAAGGAATGAAAATTGTATTCAAATTATTTTTGAACAATTAGAACAATTTATACGATATTTACTAATGTTTTAAGTTTTAAAACGTTATAGGCCTGATATATGTATAAGTTACGTTAGAGCCTAAAAAGCTAGAATCGAATAAAACGTCAAAAATAAAATTTAATCAAAACATAATGATAACTTAAAATCGCTGAAGTTAGGACTGAGACGGCCTAAAAGCCAATAACAACCAACTGTTGAACGCACGACCTAAGAAAAGTAGTTAAAATCGCGAGATTCGGAACAATAAAAGTTACCAAGTTTTATGAAAAAAAAAACAAAAACGAAAACGTCCTTTAAAAAATATGAGAGAGTATAGAAATCTCGAAAACATGGTGCCACGTAAAGATATCACTGTTACCTGTTGCGTCTTTCTAGCACTTCGCCTATTAAACTATTTAGATTTAACTCTAATTTCTTCTACATCGATCATCTTTTTGTCGCTTAGCAACAAAGTCTTACTTTTACTATCGATCTTACTCGACTTAAAATCTCTATAACGGACCTAGTGACTGAAAATTTCCTACACGGATATATGTACATAATACTTGACCAAAAGCTTATGAATTCATAATGTAGTCTGTAAGTTAACTGTTTGTTCATTCAATGCCAGTTGTTTTTATTAATAACTTAATATTAATATATTTTTTTGTTAATCACAGTGTGCAGTTGCAATGTTTTACTTGCCTGACTCGCGGCCATTATAGTTATTTTTGAATACGTACCTTTTTACGTTGTTGCAATTATATTTTTATTTTTAATCCTGTTGAATGATTCTTGTTAACTACCTTCCGATAGGTATTTTTGTTTTTTATATTACTTAATTGCACATTGTTAATTTTTACTTAATTAAATTTAACGTATTAAAAAATTAGAAATTTATACAATTGATTGATGATTCTCGGAAATCAAAAGCCGTGTATGTTGATTTAAAAAAATCGACGTAGTCAAGCTGTGATTTAAATTCATAATTTACAGACCATCCTGTCGATCGTCAAAAAAGTCTAGTCCTTCATACCTTCAATTTATTAATCGTGTTATTACATAACTTTGCATTTTATTTCTTGTCTCTAGCTTCTTTATTTATTCTTTTGTCAGATTCTATCCATACAGATTTGTTAACTTTCTAAATTTATTTACATTTTCATTGACATATCCCACAAAAATTTTTCAAAAACTTTTGTTCAATGCATGAAATTTTTTTCTATGAATTAACTAGTGACATGATTTATCAAAAATCAAATATCCGGTCCAAAATACAAGGTGGAGAAAAAAAATTATGAACATATGTGAATACCTTAACGATATAGAGATTATATATTTATTAGTAAAGAGTGAAACAGAAAACGTGCGATTCAAATTGTTTATTCATTGTTAAACATGTCATGAAACATAAACTCTACGAACCTTGAAAAACGTAAATACGAGAAGCCTTTCGCTAAATAAATTAAAATACCATATCAGATAATCCTCAAACGGATGCCTGACATTTTTCATACGCGTCAATGCGAAATCCTCGTCATAAATTGCCTTTGAATTAAGGAAATGTTGAAAAAAATAACGACGAAAATATTCGGATTAAAATGTGATGAAAATTGTACACACATGCCGCCAGCCACCAGAGTCCATAAATTAAAAACCTTATTAATTTTTTAATTTGTTCATAATCAATTTACTTGTGGTGTTATTTATTTATAAGTAAAAAACTACTTTAAAACGTAAATAATGAATGGAAAATAAACATATCATTCAAAGACAATACATTGTACTTTAGAAAATTACGCTTGAAAACATTTATGAGAAAAAAATAACTAGTGCAAGTGTTAGAGTAAACATTTCATTGACTCTTCATTGATTGGACCTAATTCTTCATATGGTTTAAATGTTGTGCTTTTCAGTTCAAAATTTGTATCAAAACAATGATCAAATAGGCTGGAGATGGCATGCATTGTACAAAGAATTATGAAAAAAATAAAAATCAAACTTTGCATATATTTGTAAAAAAATTAAGCGAGGGTATTTACTAAACAAAGCAATGTTGTAGAACAAAAAATAAAATATTTATATAGGTTGTACAAAAGAATCCCTCCAAACGAAAAGCACAATTAATGTATTTTAATTATTATCTTGAAATTATATAATACAAAATTTTAATTAATGTATGATTCCCGATCTGTATTGAATGCTTAAAATGAATCATTAACTATTATTATTATATATATTATTATATAAACTAAATTTATATACGTACAAGTACTCGTTCAAGATTTTCAACGTTCCAAATTTTTTATTCAATATCAGGTTGATAAATTTTTGATTGGGCATACCATTAAATAGACACGATCAGCTCATTTACATATATATGAAATATTTCTCTAATTAAAAGCTTCACTTTATTGATAAAGTATATCGTAGCCTTTCGATAATCAAATCGAGCTTTTCTTAGATCTAATGGATACTTAGCTAGAAAGTAGAAGACGCATTCATCAAAGCAACTTCAATGGAAACCGTTTAATCAACTGATTTGTAAATAATTTTGATCAAATTTATAAAAAACACAAAAATTAAATTTGTTTGCAAATTATTATTATAAAATTATATTCTTTTTTGATAGCTTGATTATGTTTTGAAACACTAAATTAATTACGTCTCTCACCAGTTTTTTGCATTGAAATATTGAACACGTTCTTCCATCACATTTGTATATTAAAATCTAGAAATTTTGAAATAAGATGTTAAACTTTTTACTGGAAAATAATGTATTGATGTCTTAAAGTAGTTTTATCTTCTCGAATACTATTAGCTAAAAACAATCATTAATTCTATCATACATCTTAGGGAAAGTGAAAAAATTGAATGTAATGCATGTTTTAGAGACGTCTACTAAACTTTTTATTATCATTATCTATATAAGTGCCCGGTACTGAGGGAATATTAAGGACTATGAGAATAATTTCACTACTAAGCAATAAATAACTATATCTAATTTAATTCAAACTATAATTCAATGCATGCTCATGAAAAAATAGCTGACAATACTAGCTGATTTAGTTTGAGAGTTAAAATAATAACAGTACAAACGAATTAACTCGTTTTGAATCAATACGCTGCTAGTTAATCGTGTCAGTCTCTTTATTCGAATAGCTATACTTCCATCTCTCATGTGAATATCTCAGTAAATGTGTTCATTTTTTATCTTTGTAAATTAACTCTGTAAATCTATCGAGTCAATTTCAAGTGCGATAAGGTAACGAATATCGAAAAATCTTAAAACATCTCATTTTCAAACGGACTTTGATTTAAACAAGCCAAATTGTAATATCCACGAACAATGAAAAATCCAACAAATGAATAAATACAAAGGCTATGTCAAATATAAAAAGCCAAAACATGAAATGTATAAGAAAAGAACGTTCAACGATAAAAACCAGTCGTTGAACAAATTACACTGAACAACAGTTTCAGTCATATATACATACTTATACATATACATATAATGTATAAAGCAAAAAGTGATTTTTGCAAATCAGTATTACGTCTAAAGGATGTTTATATGATATAACGTTAGTACATATATTATATATATTGCGTACGTACACAAGACGAATACTTTCATACCACATCATTTATAGGTCATTATCCAGTGGATATGAAAACATATTGTAATTCTTATGCATACATGAATGAACAAATACATGATATATGTTCGTGCAAATGCTGTAAAATCTGTCAGAGTATCTTACAAAGAGAAAAACATGTACAGAGAAAAAATTAAAAAGCACTGTGAAACTAAACAGTAGAATAATAAATGAAAATTGTAGTTTAAGTACTTTGGATTTACTAGATAATATCTTGATGTTATGTATTAATTAGAAAAAAACTACGTCTAATAGAAAATAATAAATATAACACATTTTCTCTCTATCGCAAAAAAAATTAATTCTTTCGAAGAAAGCGTCAAAGAAATTTTTCATCGCAGTTTGTGAGTAAAATGTAAAATAAGTGTAAAAAGGTATAATATCCAAACACATTAAAGAGTAAATTATGATGATCGGTAATTTTTTGACCGTTTCTTTTTTTGAACTGACTTATTAATTAATTTTCATTGTGCAATTTACATGGGTTGCTGTTTCTTACTATAATATCGATTTGAAAATTATTATAACTCTTGAAAGCAAAAAATTTGATTGTAAAATAATAATTGTCCAAATCAATCGTATGTGCGAGGAAAATATACAAGTGCATCAAAAAATTTATAATCAAATAATTATTATGACATAATAAAAAAGGAAACAAAATTTTATGAAAAAGTATTATATATTATACTAAAACTAGTCTAAATTAAAACATGGAACACAATACAGACAACTTGAAAATTAAAAAAACTGCTACGAAAAATGAAAAAAATGGTTTTAATACTCAGATCAATGGATAAAAAAAATTACCCTAATATCGTTTATAAATGGTTGTATATTATAAATTAGTGAATATAAAAATATATATTATATAAATTATTATAGCATTGCATATATAGTATATATGTGATGAATAATGACATACTATTTTCTTCTATGAATATTACGAATGACTGACGCATATTATTTTTAATCGAGCCACCAGTATTCATCTCTATACTCAAAGTCTTTAAAACACAAAAAGAGCATTTATTAAAACTTTGCGAGAAAATAGTATTTTAATCGAAAAAGAATTTCATCAAAAAAATCACAAGAGCGTCACACTGGCGGTTTTTGAAAGCTAATGCAACACCGAACTATTCTGAAAATATATAAAAATTAATTTGTGAATGTATATGCATATTACGTAAAATGAACAAAAAAATTATATGTAAGTCAAGTGCCTTGTGTTCTGGTAACTAATCGTTGACTTCAAACTATGATATTTAAATACTGGCGATAGAGAGAACGAAAAAAGACATAACGTGATGATAGATATGTAGTTTATAAATATTAAAAAGATCGATTTAAAATAATCTTACCCTAAAAAATCAGCGTAAATGAAAGTAGAGGGTAGCAAACGCTTTCTGAGATGAAAAAAATTTTTAACAGAACCATACACAAATCAATTTAGCAGCTTCTATAAAAAAATATATAAATATAAAAAAATTATGAGATCTGGTATAACGATTCACATCAATAGTGTGTACTCTCTGAGTATAATTCGACAAAATTCAAAATCATATGGACTATGGATATAACATTGTATAGTGATGGGATGCAAGTGATTTTAATAAACGGTAACAATGGTATTTAGACTCTATATTTGAGTAAATATTTTTCTTGAAATAGTTACATTTTTTAAACTTTAAATGATTGTATAACGACATATATCTATATGCTCTACAACGTATAACAATAAATAACAGTGCGAAATCTAAGAGTTAGACACGGGCAATGTTATACATGAAGCGAAAATTGTGTATTTTAAAATATGACATTTGCAGCTGTTGATATAAAATAATAATTATTAAAATGATAATAGTAATATTATAGGTAATCGTAAAAATAATAAAAATAATAATAATTATGATGATTATAATTGTAATAATTATAATGTAATTATAATGATAAATTCAATGTCAAAATAATTGATGCTTATTTTGCAAAGAAATCAAATCATTTCTACGTGACTTCAAAAATGATATTTTGCTAATAAAAAAAAGTTCATAAGCAGAATGACACTCAGAAAAGAGTCATTTATTGACTTTACCAAGTCTCAGTACTCAAACTATTCATTATTCACGGTAATAAAAAAGGGTGAACAATTCAATATGAACGTATTAAAAAAAAATTACGATGATGGAAAATTCATATAAGAGTGTGCCAACGTACGAAAAGTTTGTTTAGACTGTCAGCACTTTACACGCATTACTCCATGTTTTCTCACTGCCTATATTATGCACGAAAGTTTTCGAGAATAAGTATTCGTACATAAAACATTTGCTTGAATTATTCAATGCAAAAAACTAACGCTAAAATTCGTTTAGAATGAGGGTAGTTGTCCATTTATTTGGTATTATCATTATTGTAAATCTTAATCATGACAATGTTTGCATGAATATCTATTTGAAGGGTTAAAAGTAAATTGTGGAAAAATTCAAATACTGTGCATCAATAATTTAGTTCTTAGCCAGCCATTGAATTACATAATATCGTATGAAAACGTCATTGCAGTCAAATAAATAAATAGTCCTACTGTGCGCTTGAATGAATGCTTAGATCACTAAGCAAAATGATCCTTCCCAACCTTCATGTCATTTGTTAAGACCCTTCAGTGGGTCTTTTTCATTCTGTCGGATATATTAATAAAAAAAATAGTTGAGCTTATAAATACAAAAGAAACCTACAAATGTATCAATAAGAACCAAAAGAAATAAATAACCTACTGCTGTACAAAAGTAACACACATCTTATGCGAGGAATTGAACAAAACATATATAAAAAGGACACATTGGTTGTCTATTTTAGCTAAGTTACTACTGTGACCGGATCTTTTATGAGAAAATAGTAGGTTAGACCTCATTACACTTAAAATATAAACCACACACGCCAATTTTGTTGATAATCACAAGTTATCAAATACTCATTCGACATTCAGCTCACGAGTCAATATTGCAAGGATAACTTCTTGAAAATTTGTCATCCATAAAATAAGTAATGTTCATTTTTCATCTTATTCCATATGACTATTCAGAGTTATTTTGTTAAGACAATAATAAGATTGAAATTTTGCCAAATAAAGCGATTTTAACAACTGAAATAAAGTTCGATGGTGAAAAGGGTAAAATCTTTTCTCGTAAATAATTCCAAAAAACAAAAAAAGTAACTTGAAAAATATATAAATAATAGACACAAAAAGTATGAATTCGTGAGCAAGCATGGATGAAAAAGACCCTAAACCGCGACAATCCTGCTTGTATGAAGAGAGAGCGTTGAAAATGTGAATTTAAAATTGCTTAGGTGCAAAATACGTTTATAATAATTCTGTGTCAAATATAATGAAGAAAAATTCTTCTATTTACATAGAAGAGCAGGTGTATGTGATAGAGTGAGATTCGATACGAATAAAAAATTAAACTCTGTGGCCAGATTTTATTATCGATCTTTCCTTCCCCTTTTCCTATCTCCTTTGTATAAAAGTTCAATTCATTGTATGTACCATGTTATTTATAATTAAAAAATAATTGTCATACTTTTTAAGTGATTATTAATATATGTAAATCTAGAAAGAGCAAGAGTATGTGATAGAGCGAGATTTGTTACATATATATATTTAACTTTTCTGGCCAGATTTTATTATCGAACTCTTTTCTCGAACCTTTTTTCCTACACATGTCGTTTGTATGCGTCGAGAACTTTATTAATTATACTATTTACTTGATCATTGTAATTCATAAGCGATTATATTTGTAATTATTATGCAGTAATTATTATAAATCACCAAATGTGCGAGAGAACGAAATGTTGTAAAAAATAATGAGATCAAAAAAAATTATAATAATAACAGCGACAGGTGACGTACGTGCACCCTAATTCTATTTGCTTCGGTAAAAAAAGTAATTTATATAGAATTATGTGCGAGTGAAAGTGTAAGAGAAAAATGAAAAAGACACAAATTTTTAAGATTCAGTGTAGTTAATTGTTGTACTTTGTCTTTAAGTCCATCTTCTGAATGGAAATATATTATGACAAATATATATAATCTGCTGTCGCGGAGACATTCTTTTGGTTCTCGAAGAAAAGCGATTTATAAATGTGTATATAAACGAGACAAGAAAAAAAATGTATAACAAAGCGTGCTGTTTTCATAATTATGTACATTGTTGAAATATGAATATATTAAAAAGGACTTGAACATAAAAAATGATAACAAAACGCGCAAAATTACGATAATACAAACTGTGTCAAAAGATAGTGATTTGAAAATATTGATGCTTCAATTGCACTTATTTTTTCAAAAAATAAGAGAGTAAGAAAAAGCGAAAGGTATACTTTGTTTTCCAACTGCTTACACATAATTATAATATACATGTAACATATATGTAAAAGTGCACTATCATCATTTAGATTCGATTGGAAGTAACGAAAAAAAAATAATGAAATGTATAATTTTCATAGAGGGAAAAGAATGAAATTCTCATGTAGCACAGGGAAAAACGATACTGTTATGTGAAAAAAAGAATAGCCAATTCAAATGATTCGTATAATTTTGTTGTAATATAAAAAATGTATAAATAAGAAACATTATAATTGCGTGAATGTGAATAATTAAAAAATGTGCATATATATAAATATATACCTATATCGACTCCATAAAAGAGGTGGAATCGTTACTTCGTATGAATTTAAATGTAAATGATTGTAGACATGAAAGAATAAATACTATATATTATACTTGATAACACAAATAAACAATATGAGTCCTTCGCGAACACTTTATGAGTATATATGATATGGCATTGCGGTATCCGCTGACGATTGCATTGTGTATAATTATGATGAGCGTAATCAATGAAGATGGATCAAAACAAAAGAACAAACTTTTTTCTGTAGAAATTATCAGAAAAAACAAAATAAATTAAATAAATTTGTAAGTGAAATCCAATTTATCTAATGTGTGTATGTTTGTCACAACGAAAATGGAGCATCCGTTCTCTATTCGTTTTTCCTTCTATATTTAAAGAAAAAAGATGAAATAATAAAAAAATACGTCAGCAGTCATTTTGATACTTTGAAGAAATAACCGATGCAAGAAGTGATAAATTCTTTTGAATTTAGATATGATTATCATCATCTTATATGTGTATTGTATAAAGCAAACATTATAAGTCAAGCTGAAACGTAAAGAAAAAAATGAGTTTTTCGAATTATTGAAATGATTGTTACAACGAAGCTCGTCTATTATCAACTTGCATTCATTCAAAAACATCTAATTATCTCCGTTTTATACGCTTATGAATAAAGTCTGTGCCAATTTCACTGAGTGACTAATCAGATTCCTAGTCTCAATAAAATAAAGATTGTTAAAATCAATAATAACATTTTTTCTCACGATTTTTTTCCAAGAATTCACTTTCATAAATACTTGTGAAATTAATTAATTTTATTTTTGGGACTAATCTCGTTTGTCAGCAATTTCATTTCTTTTCAAGAATTTATTGATAAAAAGATTATAGTTACCAACATCGTACTTCTTTTTTTTCGCGCCTTTAATTTATTCACGCATGCGCATCTTGTAAGACAACTGACAAGAAGACGGCAGTCGGCACTCGGCACCTAATGCCTCGTGCCTCGTTCGAGTTCGGCGCCAACCGTAAAACTATATACTTCTAAAGTATCCTTCAGTCGAAACTGACGTTTTTATGAGTATTCAAGTGACAATTTAAAGTGCATAATAACAAAAGTTAAATTTATAATTTACTTCCTCCTATTTGCACGAAGCAACTACTTTCACAAATCAGAGCATAATATTGCTGTGATAAATATAATTTCCATTCAGATCCTTCAAGGTTAGATACGACAAGTTGATATAATTTCACCAACAGAAATCAAAAGTAATTTCCTTAAAACAATAATATTTCATTTTTCATATAGTAATTATCAAAAAAATGGATTTATCTGATAGTGGTAGCTCATCAGATGATGATAATCTGTACACAAGTGCTGCAACTGCATTGAAAGGTTAGTTCAAAATATATACTTTCAAAATGAAATACAATTTTTCAAAAATATTTATTACTTTTTAATTTGATAGCATTGAATAGCCGAAGTAGAAGAAAAATAAGGGAAGAAAGTTCTGATGAGAGTGATGATGATTTTAAACCTCCATCACCAAAAAAGTGCGTTTTGTTGATATTTTGTTACTATTTTAAAAATTGCGTTAATACAAAATTTTATTTTTACCTAGAAAATCTCCTAATACAAGTCAAGCAGAGAAAAATATAGTAATAACAGATGATTCAGAAGAAGAAGTAGAAGAGCAACCAAAAAAAGCAAAGACAACCAAAAAATCTGCCGCAGCTCACAATAGTTTGAATACAAATGAAAAGAAAAATCCCCGTCAAACTTCTAGATCTACAAGAAATTCTAATAGAATCAATGGCGCTGTAAGTACACTAACTTTGAGAAATTGAAAATTAATTTTGCGAATTCAATGAATTTTTTATGTACAGATTCCAAAACAAGCAGTAGAAGCTTCTGCTGAAATAACTGACAGTGTTGATCTCAGCAGTGATGATGATTCTAATGAACCAAAAGAACAAGCCAATAATTCTATTGTTGATGATTCTTTGAATATAACTAATGATAGTTATGTGCTTATTGGATCTCCACCCGCATCTGAAAATGAGACTAAAGATGATTACGAAGCAACTATTAGAATCGTATGGAGATCTGGAGATGTTGTGAGATTCAGTCTTTTTATGGTAAATTTTACATCATAATATAAGAATTAAAATTAATATGAATAAAATGTAACCAAAAAATCTTTTTTCATAGACTGAAACATTCCAAAAAATATTCAAGCACTTTGCTACTTTAGAAAAAGTGCCAGAAGATCAAGTTTTAATTACAAGAAAAGAAAAACCGATTAATCCATTTGATACCCCTACGTCAATTAATTGGTCAATAGTGGATATGTTTGGTAGGTTATTATTGTTATAATCATTTTCTACATTATTTAGAATGAAAAATGAACAACTTTTCTATTACAGAAGGAGGAATTTTAAGTGCGGAGTTGGTTAGAAACCATAAAAATAATAATTCAAATAAACAAGGTCCAATTGATGACTCGATTAAAATCAAAATTCAAACATTTGATAAAAAAACTCTACAAATGACATTGAAACCAGATGAACCTTTCAATTTGTTGATTAAAAAATGTTCAGAAGAATTGAAAATTGCAGCATCAAAAATCAAACTTTATTTTGATGGGGAACAAATTGACTCAGAAGAAACTCCTAAAGATTTAGATGTAGATGATGAAGCGTGTATCGACTTAAAAGTAGCAAAGTAGATTGATTGTTAATTTATTTATACTTATTCTTGTGAAGATCATATCTTAACAGAATATACGTATACATAAACTTTGTACATACAAATCGGATAATCTGTATTTTTTTATCAAATTTTTATAATAAAATAAATTTTTTACTGAAATAGTAAAGTTGTTGAAAAAAGTGAACAGTTCTAAAATAATTTCATATTGTTTTTATTCTATTATAGGTACATTATTTTATTTATTTTGTTTTGAAAAGTTCTTTGATTCACAAAAGTCTAATGAAATTTTTTTATCATACAAGCGCTGATTGATTACCTATCAAACAATTTTAATTTCATAGTACAGAAATATACTTATGATATTATAACAAGAATATAATATGATCATTCATTTTGAATTATAACTCTCTAAGATTTACAATCTTTATTGATATTAAAAATCTAGTTCATGAATTTTTTTTGTGGGTAAGCAATATCCATAAAAGTATAGATAAGCAATTCAATTGCTAATAAACAATTTCATCTTTTCAAAAAAGTTGCTTATAAATCAATCACTCTTTTTTCTTTGAAATGGTACATTTTTTCATAATACTATTTTATTCTTGATATTATTAACGTCTTTTAATATACATAAAAGATATATTTTCATGTATATTTGATAGATTTTTAAGTTTAAATACCATTACCAAAGACTTGAAATGATTTTTAAATGAACGTAGAATTTTCAAATAATTTATTGTTTGTTTTAGCGAGAGAAACTAATTTTAACTAATCGTGAACAAATTTATTGTTGCCAAATCTTCATATTATAAATTTTTCGACTCACTTTTGATTTTCTTTGTACTTAGTATTTATTACAAGCTCTCAAACTATAAAGTAATAAGTATCGTATTTTGTACATTATAATCAAGTACACAATCTTAATCATATATTCAAACTTATAACTATTAATACAAAAAATATTTTACATACTACTTGGAATTGTGAGTAGCATAGGACTAAATTAATGTACATGAAATATGGTGACATCATTTAACATACTGAGTATGAGAATACATATACGTTAGCTTTCCTCGTTTTGCTAATTTATATATAATTCATAATTATTAAGATCAAGGTAACAATGGCACTACAAGTTGTAAAAATTGTAACTAAGTCTACTTATGTATATCTGAATGAGTACAGAACAATGAATTTTTAGTTTAAAAAACAACAGGACTCTCAATATCTCAATCATTTTCGTGCGTCATTCGTCGTGTTTCGGGTTTATTACTTTCCTCTCTTCAGTCTTTATACAAATCAAAAATAAGTATTCGTACGATTTCAACTTTCGTTTGTTTAGATATAAAAAATTTTTAGAAAAAAATGTCGGTAGAAATGATTTTTGTAGAAAGGATCTACGTGTCACGAAATAGTATATTTTGTAACAAGTGCGCAAAGCAGTTGACTCATTCAGGAGTTGTTTTCACCCGAGCGTAACGAGGGTACAAAGACTCCTGGGTGAGTCAACTTTTTCGCGGACTAGTTGCAAACGATTTTTTTTTATCCCTGCTTGCGAAAAACTAGGGTTTTCTGACGCTTTATAATGTTAGAAAACCCGTGTGTCGCGCACGCAGTGTTAAAAAAATAATTTTTAGCAGCGATTACAATCAGTCAAATATTTAATTTTTATGTAATTCACTGAACTTAATAGCTTGACCGGACGGATTTACAGGTTTTCTGTTGATAACAAAATGATAGAGATATTTCAAAAAATTATTCCGTGTTTAATAATTATACAAGGCAATTATGAAAACTAGTAAAAAAAAAAAAGAAAAAAAATTACAAAAAGGTTCGAGGACATGAATTGATGAAATAACTTAAAGGCTTAAAATGGGTTTAAAATCGAAAAAATTTCCCTTCTCTTTATATTGAATTTTTTATATTTTAATACTTTTGATTTAATTGAACCAATAAGCCGCTTTGAAACAATAGTTTACAGACCGTACAGTAACCCATGGATTTGATCATTCAAGTCAAGGTAATGACTGGAACCATTAATGAAGCAAATAAATGGTTTGTCCGAAAATTACAATACGTCAACGCAATTTTGAATAACATAAAACACCACAAAACTTAACAAAAATGTAATGTGTAAATTTACAAAAAAAAACTTCATGGAACAATGGTATCCTTTCTTACAAATAAGAATTTTGAATTTTGAAAAAATGCTGTGAAAAGGGATAGAAAAATACAGTCCAAAAGTTAATCAAAACATTTTTCGATTATAAGTTCATTTCAAGCCGTTATAATTCTCGTAAAAAAAAAGTAAAAAAATATGTACAAACAAACGTGTTAAATCGGAGTACGCGATTAATCATTACGGTGAGGTCGACGATGTTATCCAAATTTGAATGAGTAAATTTTTCTAGAACGTAATAGGCACATACATGAACAATTTTACAAAAGACCAATTTCGGTCACGAATGAAATGCATTATACGCATGCAACTATATAATTTTATTTATCAGATAAGCATAGGCGATTATTTTTGCTTTCAATTATAAACATATGATACACAATGCTATTATTATTTCAATAACAACACTCTCATACGTGATCGTTTTACAGAAATATTAACGCAATCACGATATCTTACGCACATTCTCATTTCAATATATATTTAATTCGTATAAATTCATCTTTTTATTTTTAAGGAAAATATAGAAAATGAAAATATATACGACATTATATCATATTATATGGTACGACGTATATGTATGTAATATATACATTTCTGACAGCTAATATAATATTATATAAATGGCCGATTCTCTGTGAATAATTAAGTGTCAAAAAACTTTTCTCCCTGGTATGGAAAACTTGTTGTTTTCGATGTCATATGTGTCCTCAAATTTTATCAGAATCTTTGAGACTGTTTATCACTTTTTTTCAGAGGCTCAAAATTTGAACATTCCCGAAAATGATAGAAGGTCTTAAAGATTCTAATGAAATTTGGGAACATGAGTGACATCAAAAACGAGTTTTCCGTGGCAAAAAAAAACAAACATTTTTGGTCGCTTAATTTTTCAGAAAATCAGCCATATATATATTTATTTTTATTTATTTATTTATATATAAACACGAGCAATGCAAACAGTATTGCGTCGTATTGAACGATAGACAATAATACTTTGTACAAAAACAACTCCTTGACTATCACGGAATAAGTTTTTTTTACAAAAAAACTTGACTTTATTATCTTCTGTCGCTGTCATGATTATCAATCATATATTATGAACTCTTTATTATCATCAACGACGATTTATCCTAATCGTCACCATTATGATCATCAGTGGACGTTTAGGTCGGCGTTACTATCATATTTAGTAATATCTCGTAGTACTCTATATTATATATCGTCGCCCCAGCGCAGGAAGGTATCTATTTCCAAGCCGTAGCAAGAAGGATACTTACTCGCGCGCAGAGGCAAAAAGGTATCTAACTCGAGCGCAGCGGCAAAAAGGTATCTAATTCGAGCGAGAAGCAAAAAAGTAGCTTATTCAAACGAAGTGGCAAGAAAGTTTTGACGCGCTGAATTTAGGTTGGCAACGGAGCCGTAAATGATAAAATTTTGTTTTGTATTAGAGCAAAAAAGAGAAAAAAACGATTGAGCTAGTGTAATGATTTTCATCCATTTGTAATGCGAGCAAACAAATCAATCTCACCGCGATTTCGACTCAATTTGCCACTTATGGAGAACTTTGTATGTTCTGAGAGGAAAGTAGAAGTTACCGGCTTTACATAAGTTTGAATTAAATGTTGAATATTGAATATTGAAACAAAATTTTATCATTTACGTCTGCGTTGCCAACCTAAATTCAGCGCGTCAAAACTTTCTTGCCACTTCGTTTGAATAAGCTACTTTTTTGCTTCTCGCTCGAATTAGATACCTTTTTGCCGCTGCGCTCGAGTTAGATACCTTTTTGCCTCTGCGCGCGAGTAAGTATCCTTCTTGCTACAGCTTGGAAATAGATACCTTCCTGCGCTGGAGCGACGATATGATCTATCTGTTAATATGTATAATAATTTACATGCTTACAGCCAAGTGATGCTTATTTTTCGTTTGCATATTATTTTAGAGAACAGTGTTGAGTGTCTCGGAAACGATGTGACCCTCGGAATCCTCTGTAAGTCATGTGGTTGTCGTCGACGTCGTCGTACCGTTGGATGGATCATTGCGCCATGACTTGGCTGCCTCGGTGATTGTTGTTATCTATCGAAAGAATGAGTAAAGATCGAGTTAAATTATTTTGCTTTTAAAGAAATATCGTCGATGCAGTTATAAATCTTCTAACAAACAAACCTTATTGTCGCAACCAATAAGAGGCGTCTCAGCGGTCGTTTCGTCAACTGAGGCTGATCTGACGGTCGTTAAGTATGGATGAGGTGGCGGTATGTAAATTGACTTGCCTTGCACCTGGGCGTAAAGCGACGTCTCTCCAATGGACGAGGGCAGCCTGCGCGGCAACGTCGACATGGGCACTAGTTGCGGTCGCTGCATGGGTATAGGCTGATAACAGTTGGGCGGTACGCGGCGATTGATCCTCAGTGTCAGGTCGGCATACTGCATCTTTGAGGCCTGCGTAAAATTTCATTTGGTTTTCAAACTTCATTGAGTTTTTAAATATAATAATTATATGAAATAATATTTTCTTATATCGTTCAGTGAACATCATTATTATTAGGGTTTATTCACCAACATTATCTGACATTAATGAAAATTGTTTATTATACTAAAAAAATAATAATAATTGATGCTGAGCGAAGCAAAGTCGTCTTCCTTTCAGGGCCAGGAATACCCACTCAGTCGGTATTCAGTACCGAATTATTTTGTCCTTATTTTTCTCAATGAATAATCAATCAATTATCTTGAAACTTTGTAATTACGTTCAGAAGATTTATACAATTATGCCTGTTCTCTTGTTTTTATGTAATTTTCAAGATTTTTGAGTAAGTTAAATTTATTGTTGTACAGCAGGCCCTCCGTATTCGCGGTAGTTAGGTTCCTAAAAAACACCGAGAATCCGGAATCCGCGAATAATTGAAAAATAATAATAATACATGTAATAATAAAAATTTCGAATAACAAAAATATTCAATAATTGAAAGTATTTATTTTATTGGCATTTTTCAAAATATTCCGTAATGCGGGATTGTTTTATTTGCCGAACCATGTCTATGTGCAACTCTTTATAAGGATTTAATGCCATCGTTTAAAAAATGTAAACAACAAATACAAAAGTTAACCAAAAAGATGTGTTTGACATCAGGTAAACGCTGCGAATATCGAATTTTGTTTCCGCGGATACGGAGTGAAGGTATCAACAGAAAATTCCGCGAATATAGAATTCGCGTATACTGAATCCGCGAATACGGAGGGCCTGCTGTACTAATTTACTACGGCGGAGAACAGTATAAATACGGGACGAAAATGCATCGCAGTGGACCAGTGTTCTCTAGTCGTTCATAGGGCGAAGCTCTGTCCGGTTCGCGACCCGTTTTATATAAAAGGACTTAGTCTCTGAGAGCTTAAGGGGACTTAGTCTCTGGAAGCCTACTTGGACTTAGTCTTTGGAAGTCTACTTGGACTTCGTCTCTGGAAACCTACTCGGACTTAGTCACTAGCAGTCGTGGACATACCCGCCGGCTCTACTATCGGTAATCGGCAGTTTCACCGAGCAAGTTCAGGGACAAGCATCAAGGCCTAGTCCACTTCGTCAGCGCGAGCTCGGCCGCCCAATATCAGCTTCCGCCGGAGTCGCCTGTCATTCTTATCATCTTCGTAACTGTAGAGCCGTATACCATAGTTCGTAAGGTATTACAGGTAAACCCCGTTATCCGCGGATTCGTTATCCGCGATTCTTCGTATCCGCGGTACCCCTATTTGTGACCCAAATTCAGTATCCGCGGTTTTTTGTTTTCGTATCCGCGGTTTTTTTCTGGAGGTTAAAATTTTGTGCGGTCAAATTTAAAAATTTTTTATTAATTTTTATTTAATTATGTCTCGACTAACACCAAAAATAAACAGTTTCAATCGAAAAAAAGCGCGATAGAAAAGTTCTTAATTTGGTCGAACAGATCAAAATTCTCGACGCGTTGGCATCTGGTGAAAAAGTTGCTACAATCGCAAGAAGATTCAACGTCAACGAGTCTTCGATCAGAACAATCCGCGACAACGAGAAAAAAACTCGAGAGAGTGCAAAATCTTTGGGGAAACATGCAGAACAATGCAAGATAAATCATAAGTAAAATTTTAGCTGTTGCAGAAAAACTCATTGAACGAGCCATAAATCATGATCCAATAATGACTCGTAGCCTTCAATTCAAGCAAGATATAACAAAACCATTGCAGTGTTATGAAAGTTTATACAAAGAGTTGATGCACAGAGCGAAGCAAAAAAGTTTGACTAAATATTTTACTCGAAAATAAATAAATACTTTGATTTTTCATAAAAAAAAAGGTGTTTTACTCTTTCGTACATCGACATTTCAGCTGGACGAGGAACCGAACCCCCCTTTTCCCATTAGAACAAGGCTTCGGTATCCGCGGTTTCGGTATACGTGGTACTTTTTCGGAACCGAACCCCCGCGGATAACGGGGTTTGACTGTATTACATAATAAATAAATAAAAGCTCATGTCACGCAACACGCTGTTGTTCTTTTATTTCCAACCTACCTGCCTGCCTTAAATAAGCCAATAATAGATATACAGTGAAATCTCCCAATAGCGGACACTCTTAATAGCGGACACTTCCAAATAGCGGACGATTTTAAAAGACCCGAATTTTTACTATGCTTTATCGTGTTACATTTATTCCCAATAGCGGAAATTCTCAATAGCGGACGCGGACACCCATTTTTTAGCCATAACGGACATTGTTACTCTTTATTATGACAGATGATTTCAAAAATTTTCACTCATGATATACACTCATAAATTGTTAATGAAATTGTCAATATCAATTCAATGCGTAAATACTTGAAGAGGGGATTTGTATACCTCTACAAATTAGATGAGATTTAAAATTAGAGACGAAACGAGAATGAGAATAACGTATTATTAGTTGAAAGCAAAATTTTGACACGGTTAGAGAGCTCTTAAAAAAGGGGTTGGTAAGACGGTAATCGGTGAAATTTTAAAAGAAAAAGATGATTTGCTCAAGCTGAGACATTTTTTCCTGAAGGCGGGGTGTGCAGAAGGAGTTGAGACGAGCATAAAAATGGATACATTGCTAGAAGATATGTTAAAAAAGAGAAAATGTATCCAAACAAATATCACAGATTTTTTTTAATTAATATTAAATAATATTATTGTTTTATTTTTGATTTTATTGTTTTATATTAAAACAATAAAAATAAATATTGATTTGATCATTTTGATGCAAAAAAAATTGAAAAAAAATTATTAATAATCCCCCCCCCCCCCCCATGCCCTACTGATGTATTTCATTTTTTTTTTTATTATGCTATTTATAATACGAGCGGTTGATGGGTCAGTGGCTAGCGTGCTAGTCTCGGAAACATCACCGCTCAAGGGGTCGTAGGTTCGATTCCTGGTGGGTACAGTTTCGGACTTTTCCGAAAAGGTACTCGGCGGGAACAGTACCTACAGGCTCCGCTGTCTTGGGGCGGGTTTTTCCTATAGGTGTACCTCTAGTGCGAATCCACTGGTACACCGTACACTGGTACAAGGTTTTCTTTGCCCCTCAGGTCCCGTGACCTGGGCGAATGCGAGGCAGTTGTGGGGCCTATAGGCTAACCTTCTGAAGGGGCCGCCTGATTGCCATATCCTCAAAAAAAAAATTTTATAATACTATTTAAGATATTTATTTCATTTATATGATGCAATGCAATTTTGCTCCTTCAACACCCTTTTTCATATTTATAAGACGCCCTCCATATAATTTTAATACCCATTATGCCATTTTAATACTCATGCTCCTTTAATAGCCTTATATTTAATTTATAAGACGCCCTTATGCTATTAAATAATTTTAATTATTTAATACTTATATTTATAATTAATAACATGCCCTGATGCAATTATTCAATGCCATTAAATCACCACATACTCTTTGATCCCATCAAACGCCCCCTATAATCCTCGCCTCTTTATGCGTGTATTGCAAGCGATTCACTTTAATACTCTAACTCCGCCACTGGCATGCCGCACGCCATCAACGCCAAGTCGCGCAGCATAGGATCGTGACACAACCTTACTGCGGCACGAACCCAGCGCTTTGATTGTGCGCGCCAGTCAACTTCGAACCGCCACCAGCAAAACAACAGCAAAAACGCGAAAATGGCCGGTAGTAATGGGAGGTAGTATTGTTCATCAAAGAGGAAATCTACTCCAGCGACGAGGACGACGCGTCACCTGCTCGCCTCGAGCAACAGCCACTGACAACCGCGAGCGAACCGGAAAACCGGGCACCGGTCGCCTTTAAGTGCAAGTGCCCGGACGGGTAGGAAATGCCGGAGCCCGAACCGGCGACCGAAACACGGCCGACCTCGGTAGTCAGGTTCTTCCTATCAGCGATGCGTGGTAGAATACCAAGCATAGATTGGACAGCAATACCCGAAGAAACCGAGATAGCGTTCGGGAATGCATGTTTAGGAATGCTATCCGGATACGGAAAGGAAATAAGGGTGAGGGAGCATGCAAAAGGCACTCTCTTCTGCTCAAAAACCGAAGGCATCTGCGGAGCCTGCTCTGCAAATTTCACCACGGAAAAANAATTTGGCGGGAAAATTTTTTTTTTGAATTTTGGCGGGAAAAAATTTCAAAATTTGGCGGGAAAAAAATTTTCAAAGTTTGGCGGGAAAATTTTTTGGAATTTTGGCGGGAAAAAAGTCAAAATATGAGGAGAATATTCTCAAATTATTTTCTGTTAAAATTTGAAAATTTCTCTGTCAAATTAAAAATCTTCTTTGCCAAGATTACAAAAAAAAATCCCGCCAAAAAAAACTGATTAAATCTCTTCTATTTACATCGCCTAAAATTATTTTTTCAATCAAAACAATATTATTTTTTTCTGCGTATTTTAGGAATACACTCGGCAACAAAATTATCACAAAAAAAAATTTCATCGAAATTTTGTCGATTTTCATATGCTTTCATGTTGGGCTACATTTTTTATCATAATGACACGAAATTTTTTATTGATGTCTTGGAAATTTCGTCTTCTTTAAATCCATATACAGGGTGCGACTAAAAATCGATTATTTAAATGGATACCCCCATTTTTTATTGTAGATTTGAAAAAAGCGGAAAATTTTACGTTGAAACATGTATGTTGTTTTTTTTTCAAGGTCATTCTAAAGGCGTTACAGACGCAAATAAAACACGCATTTAACCTAAAATTGAGTTCGAGTAAGGGTTTTTTTTCTTACTGTATCACCTCCAAAATTACCTAAAAAAACAAAGAAAATACTAGGGGCTTTGCGAGTACTCGAGTTGTTTGAGTACTCGCAATATATTTAAGTTTTAAGTAAATAAATGATGAATTAAAAGTTTCTAGACCCTTCCTTCTGTGAGTACTTATAAGTGTGATGAAGGGTGGTGCTATTAAATTATTTTCTTTTTCCAATTCAATCCGATGCAATTATCACACTTATAAACATGTACACACAAAGAGAGGTGGTCTAGAGACTTTTAATTTATCATTTATTTACTTAAAACTTAAATATATTGCAAACACTCGAAAAAATCGATTACTCGAAAAAATTCGAGTACCCGAAAAAACTCGAGTACTCGAAAAAAATGCGAGTACCCGAAAAGACTCGAGTACTAAAAAAATCGATTACTCGACTCGAACTCGAGGAAAAAACTTGAATTCGACGAGTCGACTTTTTTCGAGTACTCGCACAGCCCTAGAACATACATAGTCGAACGTGAAATTTTTCGCTCTTTTCAAATCTATTATAAAAAATAGGGGTCACCGTGCGAATAATCGATTTTTGGTTCACCGTAGCGTATAGGTTATTTTCAAGGTCAAATTTAAGGTCACTATTAAAAAGAGCGAAAAATTTTACGTTCAAATAGGCCTTCATGTTTTTTTCCGATATCATTTTTGGGGCGCTACAGTTAGAAAAAAAGCCCTTACATAATTTTAGGTTAAATGGGAGTTTCATTTGAGTCGGTAGAGCCTTTGAAATGACCCTGAATTAAAAAACAAAATAGATATTTCAACATAAAATTTTTCCGTTCTTTTCAAATCTGAAATAAAAAATGGAGGTTTCCATTTGAATAATCGATTGTTGGGTCGCTGTAGCTTTAAGGTTATGTTCAAGGTCAAATCCAAGGTCATCGTTGAATTCCACGTGAAAAAATACGTCGGATAAGGGGCTTTTGATTTTTTTCTCCGCATATTTAACCTGCTTTCAGGAGGTTTCCATACTTTTGTGACTAAAGAGATTTGAGCTCGCAGTACACTACAAACTGCCATTTCCCATTTGATTCAATGTTAAATGGCCAAAACTTTGAATTTCATTAATTCCCAAACTTGTATGGAAACCCCAAATTTTTTTTACCAAAAATCTTGTAATTTCATGAACTATCATTGGTGAAAATTTCACTTCGATCTAAAGTTTTTTTCATTTTCGCTACAGCTTCCTTGAATTAGATTTTTTGTAAAGTTATTAGAAAAATGGAATATAATTGTATCGTCACGAATGTCCAGTTTATTGGAATAAACGAACGATATTAATATATTCTCAAATTGAATAAGCTAATTGACCTATTTGAAATTTTGCATACAATATTACGAGATCACAGAATAACTTAAGTAGCATCATTGATAATTATTTTGTACCAAAAATAACTGATTATTTGGCCTATACCTGCCTTATAAAGAAAATTAATATAAAAAATTAGAAAACCTAAAATTATAAAAATTTATTTATATAAACTTACATTGTTCATGATACCAATAGGGTTGAGGCGAGATGACGTTTGTTGATGTGGAAGTACGTATCGTGGTCCTGGACCTTTGCACAGTTCCGCGTATGAATTGTCTGTAACGAACAGAAGAGGAGTGTTCCTCTCAGTAAAATTTACAACCAAGCGCGCATGTTTATTTTTTGTCCCTCCTATTTTTTACACCACAGTTCAAAAGGCTTTTTACGTGAACTTTGCATTTTATAGCTCTACATGGTGGAATAATTTTTTTTCCACCAAGTTTTTATTGTTTTAAAAATATAACTCATAGAAATGATGTACCTGTAGCGTGAGGTATAATATCAGGATCCTTCTCGAAACTATCGTTGCTGTCGCTGTTTAGCGGCAGCGAGGCGGTCTTGTCGTTGGGCGCAGTAAGCGTGGCCATGCCGCCGTCGTCGTGTTGCGAGTCCTTGTCGTCCGAAGGCCGATGTCGATATCTCAGCTTAACCGCCAAAATGATCATGAAAATGACAATAACGAGACCCGCTGCAGCGCCGACAATAACACCGAGAAGAGGCCCCGACAGTGACAAGATGACCGGAGATAAAGCTATCGACAAATAGACTAATTACAATGTTTTGCACTGATTACCTGTTTGCATCAATTAATTTAGATAAGTAGTTTCTACAAAATCATAGTAGGAAAAGCATACACTATTTACAAAGCATTATAAAATAAAGTTATTAAATCATATTTAAAAGCAAAAGCAACTATACTCTGTCTTTCAACACTCATTATAAATAACCCATCAAAGGATCGTTTCATTGATAGAGAAGTTCGAGGTGGAAATGAATGAGACAGGCCTATGAAAAGGTATATTAAACGAAGATATCATCAAACAGCTATAACGCGTCTAAAACTCTTCCACTCTACCTATTCGAGGTAGACGAAATGAATTACATCAAAACATTCACCACTGCAATGTTTTTCACCTTTATTAATTGAAAGCATCGTCACATACAAAGTATTCGCTGACTTTGTAGTTTCGATGATTGCATTCAAATTTTTTTGTGCGTACAATATGACTTTTAAAATTCAAAATTGAATGCTCTTTTTTTACACGCTAATGAATGAATGCTATATATACTTATATCAACCCAATAAAATGAAAAAAATAACACCAAGAGTAACAGAAAGTATAACAGAAAATCGATGCAGCTTTGATGATCGTCATGCAGCTAGCTTCTCTACCTGGAAATATCTGATGTTCAGGATTATTGCCATCAGTCAGCGGTTGCTGGCTGCGCAAAACCGTGGCGTCGCTCGTCGCGTGAGCAGTCATCAGTCGCAGATAGAGCGTCAGTCCGGCATTACCGCGCTCGGCTGGTAAATCTGTGACCTCGAGGACGTTGGGGGTCATGCTAGTGGCCGAGGCCAAAAGTCGCCGGGTCTCGGCGTCAAAGACCTGCAGCACGTACATGGCGCTCTTGGTGTCGACGTAGTCGCTCTCGACGCAGCTCACACGAACAGTGGTCAAGCTCTCCTCGATTATGGTGCAGTTTTCCGGCGACGGTGGACGATGCGATTTTTCACCTGTTTTTTTTTTTTTTTTTTTAATACACGCATGGATATTGTTTTCTCGTCTTTTTTTACATAGTAAAATGATGAATTTGATGAATTGGCTAGACGAATGAATTTTAAAACACAAAGCTTTTGATGCTATAGTAATTGACTCGTTTTAAAATTTGAAAAATGATCTGCCATGTTAATTATTCCAAGTGGTCCATTATTTAAGAGGATTGATTCTTTTGTATGTTCTTAAGCCATAAGAGGGCAAAAGAGGCAAGCTATACAAAGAATATGCTAATTAGAAGTACCGAGAGTCCGTTCGCTTAACGCTATGCACATTGGTTCATTTTCCCTTGCTCCCTGTCTCTCTCTCTCTCTCTCTCTCTCTCTCTCTCTCTCTCTCTCTCTTGCAGAAGGAGCAAGTCCAAGAATTAATTGTACCGAAGCCTCAAACGACCATAATTATGTTCTCCTCCTACTCATAGCATGAATAATAATAAAAAAAATTTTGTTCAGCCAGTCGTCGAAAAGCCAGGATTTTTACAATTAATTCGCCCTTCGTTTATTAAACTCATTTGTGCTGATTTAGAGACAGGATCTTCAATTATAGCAAGAATGTAGATGCATAAGTAATCGCGTATAATCGTAACATTTTCTAACTGATTTCATTTTATATTCAACACAGGATAGAGAATTCGATTAAAAACATTTACATACAACTTTCTCATCGAAACAGAAGCACTGAATACACACAGAGCATATATAGCAAAAAAGAACCACAAAAGGTGCGCGCAAGAGGGAGAAGGTTTGATCAGATTAGTTCATTAAACTTAAGAGATTTTCTTTGCGTTTCTCTTTGCATAAGAGCTTCTTTTTTAGACTCATAGACTGCTGTTTCTGCGCTATTCTAAGAGCCGCTTGGTATAAATTTTATTTTCCAAGCAGGCCAAGAGATTTTGTGGTTTGCATTTTTATTAGGGTTAGACAATCAAGTCAATTGAAATCTTTAACTATACACAGAGAAGCACTGAATATGTAGCGGTGCGAAGGTGAGCGCAGTAACTACGACTTTAATTATCCTTCGAGAGTAAGAGATGCATGAAGCGTTGACGCAGAGAGAGAGAGAGAGAGAGAGAGAGAGAGAGAGAGAGAGAGAGAGAGAGGGGATGGCACAACGCGGGCGCGCACCTTTCATGCAAATGAAGTGATCGAATGCAGAAGATTAGTGTCGGGTATAACCCGATTCAGTGATAAGCCTTCAATATAAAAACTGAATTAATGATATGATCTAATGTTCACGAAATTCCGTTTTCGATTAATGTTTACGTGCACGTACATTGTACATAATATTTATTGGGTGTATCATCGGTTATGTTAATTTTAGTGCGTGCGCAGCGTACTGCAATATTTGGATGTGCAGATGGATTAGTAAATAGTTAGTTTATCCAATGTCAATATGGTGCTCAGAATATATTTACAAAATTTTTAGTGCTCGTATTATTAATTTTTTTTCCTTACGTGCGCGAAACTACCAACAATTCATCATAACGGAAGAATACTAAAAAGCCTAAAGTTAGAATTAAATATTCCATGCTCCACTCGTTTCGTTTGCTATCTCTCTTTTTTTCGTATCATAAAGAAAAACCTCATACTCCCTCGTATTTGCAAACTTCACCAAGAAAGAACGAGCCAATCAATCAGTGCAAATGCGAGAGAGCGCGCGCGACGCCGCAAACAATCTCTTGTCGTAAAAAAAAAGTCGAAAGTGAGAGAGAGAAATAGAGAATGAGAGGAAGAGAGGAAAAAGAATAATCAGCTCGTTCGATTTCATAGTTTTCGTTTGTTTGGTAATACTCAGGAGAGAGAAAGAGAGAGGGAGAGAAAGAGAAAGCTGGATTGATGGGATCCCTTCCTTCCTCTCTCTCTCTCTCTCTCTCTCTCTCTCTCTTTCTTTTTCAAGTATAAGAGAGACACGCGAAAATGCGTTCATCGACTCACTAGCGCAAGAGATGGTCTATATAATGGAGTTCGGAGATTGGAAAAATGCATTGAAGAGGAGCGAGAACAGAGCTTTAGCATCGTCCCTCCCTCCCTGCATCCCCTATATCTCGCCTACCCCCTCAAATTTATCGTTCTCCTTATTACCTGGAAATTTTTTTACCCTGCTCAGCCGCGTGTGTACGCGACTTTTGAAGAATTTTATTTTGTTTGTAGCTGAATTCGAGGCTGAGTAAACATTGCACCAGGTAAAACGGAAAAGCCGATTAAGATATTTTTTTTACTTATTTTATCCGTTTGGTAAAATTTAAACAGCTTTATACCCGTAAAATTTTGTAACAAAAAATGAATAAGTTTATGTTACAAATTCATCTATTTGTATGAAAAAATCTCGTATCAAATACCAAGCCCGGAGCTAAAAAAACATTATTAAATATTTTTTCATGCAATACAGAGTGTTCATTTAAATAAAAAATGAAGAGTTCAATGAAAAATGCGAAAAATGATACGTATTCATCAAAAACAGCTTCAATGTCGTACACTTTTAACAAATTCGATATTCATATTTTTTTCGTCGTTACCGTATATTTCACGAATCGATACAGCGAGTTAATAAAAATTTACTTGCGCGCCCGTACATTCTCAACGCTCAGATACTTGGTAATAAAAAATTCATGGAACTGTAGAACAAGTACGTTTATTTTCAGACATTTCTGCGTCACTTGCGTATCATATATCTGTGCTTTTTCTCTCGCGAGACCACGATCTAGACTTAAGTTCGATTCTCATCCTCTTTTTACGCAGTGTAAAAATTATGTTAATACGATCCCCGTGTCAATAAATAAAAAGACTCTTAGCTCGCTCACCTGTGCGCCGTTCCGGTTGCGTCAGTGTCGTAGTTCTCATAACTACTGGCTCGCTACGTCCCTTGGCGTTGCTTGCGTACAGCGTCAATTGATAAGTTGAGTTCGGATCGAGACCACTTATGCTGAACGCCGGAACTTTGTTCGTGAGATTGTACACCAAATTGGTGAAAGATTTTCCCGGTGCGGCTTGTTGCAACTGATTGGGCGAAATGGCGGACTCCTGCTCGACCAGCAGAGTAAACCTTTGCGACAATCCTCCGTCGAAGCTCTCGATACACTCGACGTGTAGAGCCTCGGACGTTGTGTTTTGTATGCTGCAGTTGTGTGGTGTATCCGGACGACCTACATAAGGTGATTTTAGTGTTTATTATTCTATGTGATTCATGACTTTAAAAGCTGTGGTCGACGATATTTTCGAAACCACAATTTAACAAAGTATTTATTAAGAATCTTTCGAAGTGGGTGTATATGAAAACATTTACCAGCGGGCACAACGAGGAAGACGCAAGGATCAGTCTGTGCGCCCTGTTCGTTGGTTCCGGAGCAGAGCAAAGTGCCGTAATCCAAATCGGTGACGGGCGTGTAGCTGACGGTCGAGCGGCTGGCTTCGCTGGCTATCAGTTTGGCCGGTATGTCGATGGCTTCCATAGTATTGTTGAATCTCCAAGCAAAGATAACGTCGCGCGGATTGGCCTCGAGCTCGCAAGTGATGTGCACCGTCTCGCCGCGGGCGACGCCGAATACCTTGGTCTGGCCCAGGCGACACACCGGTGCGACTGTCGAAGAGCACACGTAAATTCAGCTATATTTTCGTTTCTGCCCAAGGATCGCGGGATAATTCGCGTGTTTGCTCACACTGTACCCAAAAACTATTTCAATGCAATACCCGAGAAATTCACTACAGTTAATTGTTTAAAATTAGATTTAAAGTACAATAATTATGTGTACGCAAAAGAGCTTCGCAGTTCTCGCAGGCGCGCGAGCGTATAAAGTATAGAGAGAGAGAGAGGCAAAGTTTTGTTGCAGCTCTCGCGTCGTACACTCATTATATATAGATACACATGACTTGTACGCGCCAGTTTGCAATGTCTTTTGAATATAAACTAAAGGAAGAGAAAGAGAAGGAGAGATTATTATTTCAAGTTTATAAGCCATTCGCTTTTATTTATGCTGCGAATAGTTCTGTGCTCGCTTGTAACGCTCTAGGCCTACAGTAAAAGGAGAAATAGAGAGGGAAAGAAGACCGCTTCGAATCGAACACTCTTGCTAATTAAATTTTGCATTTAAAATGATTTTGCGCTAATGGAAATTAAATTAACTTTTGCTGCTATTAAAATTTCGAATTTAAAAAAAAAATTCTCTCACAAACTTAATTGGATGAAGGATAAATTGAGCTCGGTGATGGAATCATTTTCAAAAAATGAACTTTTAACAAGAAACGCGTAGTAGTAGTTAGCGAGACTGCATCAGAGAAAGAAGAAAGAAGAAGAGATATTTTGGAAGATTTTCAATCAACTCAAACGTATGATACTTCTGACTTGATTAAAGCTAATAGTCAATTGCCCTTCGTGCATCCGGAAAAAAGTTTGGTGCTTCGATCATACTACACTGCGAGCGTATACCTATATATATATTTATAAATATGATATTATAAGAACGCAGAAGAAAAGCCATATCAAAAAACAAAACAAAAAGAGGGATGAGAGAAGGTAGATCGAAAAAAAGGATATGTGTATATACATATATAAATATATTCTCGTGCATGAAAGCCGCATATCGAAACTACTGATTCTCTTTCTCTTTCTCTTTCTCTTTTGCGAGCGAATGCAACTTTTTCATCCGCATAATGTACTTCGTGCGATGAAACTTTGCTGCTTCTTTTCACGCACAGTTTTCCCAACCAGAAAAAAGATGGATTGAAAAAATGCTTCTTCTACTACTGTTCATATCTACTATATGTCCATGTAACATATATACGAAAAAGAAACAACGATACGTGGAGGGCTGTATCTTGTCACGGACTTGTACTTGGCAAGTCGAATAAAAGCTGCTAAAAAATACCTCATTTTATTCCCGATGATTACTATGATGATTTGTTTTTTCGTTAAACGTAAATTGGACTTTCAGCGTCGCGCGTTTTCAATAATAGAAACAAACGCCGCATACGTTCAAATAATTCACGCGGAAACAAAAAAAGGACGTTAAAAGCACAATGAAAAAAAAAACGAGAGAAACAGAGAAAAAAGAATGGAATACTCACATTTAATGTCGAGATTCAGTTGATTGCTCTCGCCGTCACCTTCCTGATTGCTACCAACGCACGTGTAAACACCGGCTCGGTTTCGCGATACGTTCTGCAGCACCAGGCTCTGATTGCTGACTATCGTGCCGGTGTTCACGTTATGATACAGCGGTTGACCCTACGTTGTTGTTGTTGTTGTTGTTGTTGTTGTTGTTGGGAGAGAGAACAGAAAAAATGCGTTATAAATTGGTATAGCAGATTTTTTTGTTGTTTTTGTTTTTCCATAGGGTATAGACGGCAAAGATTCGAGCAAATACAACGCGGCTTTAAAAAAAGAGAGTATATAGAATTAATGACTGTGTGTACATTTGTCGCAGAGAACACGATGGTCTGCATCGTGTCTATATATATGAATATTAATAACCGTTCGTTAGAGATTCGAGTATATATTTGCGACATTTCTACTTCATTTTTTTTTAGTATACAATGGTAAATGAAAGATATAACGCGAAATTTTTCGTCGATACGCACTGGACCGTGATATCAAATATTGTTCCTTGGTCCCTGGAGGGCGAAAAAAATTTACAACGCATGCATGAAAAAAATAGCAGTAAAAAACTTACGTTATGCTTCCAAGCGACCTTGTAGACCCACGGATTGGACTTGATATTGCATTCAAAGTAAACGTCGAGGCCCTCGCGTATTGCGCTAGCATTGAGGTTGCTACCCAGCTCCAACGTGATTACCGGCGCATCTGCAATAATTGCCCGGGAGTGAACGTTAGTGCGCGCGGAGATATGGAGGGTCTATACGCGTGAATGTATACACATCCACATATGTGTGTATGCCAGAAGTCTATGCACGATATATTGCTCTAAATATGTATATTACAGAGAAACAAGTTTACGTCATGCTGGCGCTGCTATATGTACTGAAATTTCCGAACTTTCTGAACCGTTTAATACTACCGTGCGCACCGGTGGAGTGAGAAACCCAACTTGATTAAGTCTTTGCGTTTTGATGTAGAATCGGCTCTAAACAGCCTATACATACGTGCGAACTGTATACACTGTTTAGATGTTTTAAAAGATAGCTTCGAATAAATGAACTAATCGTATCAGCCAGAGTAGGCAATTTTTACCCGTGCGTACGAAATGTATTATATTTATTAAAATTTCATGCGGTCACGTATACGCGCCAGAAGAAAAAGCGTAGTACTCGATCGAACTTTCAAAGGCCACGACTGGCAGATAAATCATCGAAATATATGTACCTAATTTTACTTTCTGCCGGTCTGAAGAAAAAAAAATGAAAATGTACCGTCATCCAAAATTGATTCCGCCGTAACGAAAGTTTCCTCGAGCAAAAGACGATGTAGCAAATTCGTCAATCGATGAAAACTCACACACGCGCGCGACCGTGCTCGTATAATACACAGAGACATCGACTGTCGGTTGACTTTGTTCGTGGCCGCCTTGTGAATTTGCATGACATTGCACGCGACGGACGGGCGCGCGAAAGAGAGGAGAAGCTTCGGAGCTTAAATATAAATAATTCAACGGATAGGGGGAGGCTGTGCGTTGGACCGACTATATACACATAGTCTGCATGTATATAGGGTACAGGAAGAGAGAAGGGAGCAGCGCAAAGGTGGAAAGGCTCTTCCATATATAGTTAGCGATTCTAGCAAGTACTTACGATGTATGTCAAGTTTCCAGCTGTCCTCCAACTCGGAGTCTGGTATTACGGGTACGCTGCCACGGCAGGATAGTATTTTACCGGCATCTTCAATTGTCGGCACAAAAGTCAGCGTACTCGTCGTTGTGTTGCCGTCGGGGCTTACCTGCGCGAGGAGGGAGAGAGAGCAAAAAAAAAAATTATTTCGTGATTATGAAGCCGTGAAAGAGAGGAGACACTTTGCCAAGTAGTAAGTATCGAGTATGGTCGGACCCGCAATGAATGTCACAGCTGCGTACAGGAGTGGAAAATTTTGCATTCAGGAGTATGACGCTGCCTCTCTCGCGAGATACTCCGGAAATTCGTGCCAGGGGAGACATTAATGCTAGCGATTCGGGGGGCCAGAGTGAAGCTAGAGAAAGAGAGAGAGAGAGAGAGAGAGAGAGAGAGAGAGAGAGGCGAAAATCGAGCGACATAATCTCCGCTACGCGGGGGATCCTATTAGGCGACAAGTTTGCCACGGAACAAGCGATTGTGCCGGACATGGGCAAGTGTCGTCTGCTTTTGCTACCGCTGAGCATTAAACTTTCACTATCGCTATCGCAAAATTTATAGAAATTTCTCTTTCGCGCGTGTAAATGTCAGCAATATGTTGCACTGATTTATCAATTGAATGTCTGTATGGATGCGAGCTGTGTAGGTGATATTTCGAGAATGAAAATCACATTTTCTTCGCGACGCGACTCGCCGAGACTTACAAACGAATTGTACGCGAGGTACATTACAAACCACGTTTTTTTATCTTTTTTTTTTTCGTTTTTGTTCAATAGCCGAGAGCCGTCTATAGAGAAGTCAATATGATTTTTCAAGCTCGGTACACAAGTATATACCTAAAATACAACGGGGATCTTTCTTTTAGAAATCAATAGGAGTTTAGTTCTCTATATTCGCTGCAGCAGCTCTATATGTATAGATATATATTTCGTTACGGGCTGGCAAGGATAATAAAAACGACGGAGCGCGGCGAATGGAAAAATCAGTTTCTGTCGTGAATGGCTGGCGCTCTTTCTCTCTCTGTCTCTCTCTTACTCTCTTGTATACGCAGCAGCGAGACATGGGTAGAAAAATACTCACCGTTTGCCGAGCATTTTTGAGCGCAACGCCTGCTTTAGTCCATTCGATCGTTGGGGTTGGCTTGGCACCGACAACTTCGCATCCTATTCCGTAAGTCATTCCTGCGCTCAATGGCCGATTCTCGCCCTGCAGCCTCGCCCACAGTGGTCTCACTGCAACGGTAGAAAGCAAACGAGCACTGTTTTATATAGCTTCCTTCTATACAGATCGCCATTATTTTATATCTCTCTTTCGCTCGATCTTTTCTGATTTTGTTGGTATTTTAGCTGCTTTTTTCAGCTACGGCAGACGGGCTTGCATACTGCCGGATGAAGACGGCAAAGAGAATATTTTTTTTTGTAAATAAGCGCGACGAAGTTTGTGCAATGACACAGACACAGATGAGAGCGTATATGGAACAGACTAGGAGTTTTTTGGCCGACTCAGCCGATTATGTGCACGAGGGTCGCCAAGAATCGCAAGCGACGTTATTCCCCCTTTGTTTTGACGTTATTTTTCTGTTACACCAACGCGACGAGCGATTGGCTGTTATTTCATTTTGAAAATGTAATTGTTTTAAAGGATCTACGGGAATTCATTTTGAATTTGCTCGTAAAAAATAATATCAACGTTACGCACATGAATAAAGTAGAAGTGAACGAAGCTGCGCTTTTTAAAATACATATTATTGAAACTATATAAAAGTGCCTCGAGAGTGCGTGCGCGCGTATAAATATATTTTGAAATCTTCAAGAACGAAGCGCACTTACTGCTTTATAATTTCAAAGTCAAGTTCTCGAAAACACGAAACGAGCTTAAAATTATATTTTTACATACAACCATGAAAAAAAGCTAAAAATCTCTGTAAAATTGTCGCTGCAAGCAAGAGTAGAGAGGCAGTAAATATACTATATGAGAAAGTCCACATTGAATCCTTAAACTACGGCTTCAAGTCGGGTTCAAAAATTTTCTCTAGGGTTGTGAGTAACGACCATGAGCAATTGTTCTTCCGAGTCCTAGGAACAAGTGTGCGAAGAAGTGATATTCAAATCACGTTCTCAGGGTAAACTAGGGCATTTAATGTGACTCCTCAAAAATATGCTCTTGCTCTTCATTTGATTTCACAATTTAAAAAATCAACTGTTTATTATCTAGTTTGAAAATTTATTTTTAAAGACTTGATAAATCTTATGTAAATCCATGTTTCATCCATAACCAGTTTATTTCTATCGAAAAATTGTTATATCCATACACCATATCCACAGCGTAAGAAAAATAACCTATTTTCATCCTGATTATCGTGTGTATTTGAAACAATTTTTAAATTTTTCGAGAGAACAATGAATATTTCATAAGATACTAGTTTTCCTACACAATATTTTTCACTTATGATTTGATGATGCTAGAATGTAATACAGTGAATGACAGTATTTCAATCAATCCATTTATTGCTTTTGTTTTGATGAATTAGTTGAGTTTATTATGATATACAGTAACAGCAGTAGTTCAAGCTGCATATGTATTTTGTTTTTGTTTTGATGAAGTAGTGGAGTTCCGTAAAGCATACATGATTGTGGTCCGAGATTGTGGTTGTTCAATTTACGCAAATATTGTTTGTGTTTTGACAGAGTGTCTTAAGGAGCATCAACAACGCCTTTGGTGGAAAACTATCAATGTGTTGACAATACTGTGCACTCCGATCACATATCATAAAAATTTTCCTCTTGTGTAGAGTGTAAAAGACTCATCTTCTCAAGCTCTCAACTTTCATCTTTTATTGAATATTTTTAACACACGAAATTCACCACTATATTTTATAGAAAACAAAAAAAAAGGATTTTATACATTTTTCCCCTTTATCTATCGTAAATGATAATGATGTTATCTAGATAAAGGTGGAATATAAATGGAGTATGGATTTGCTATAAATTTATTATATTGAAAAATAACTGTTTGAACTAGATAATAGTTACATTCAAAATGAATTTTTATAATTATTCTTTTAAATGTGCAGTATTTTGAAATGAAATGTCATAAAGGATACCCAGTTGATTTTTTAAATGTGAAAAAGCCAAGCGAAGAGTAAGACCTATTTTTAGTCATCACATCGATACACTTTATGCTTCAATTCGCTATCATAGCCTAAAAAACGTGATTTTTCTGTTCGGTTGAAATTGCATCTAACAAAAATCCTTTTTAGGACTTGAAAAAAAAAAATTCCCCATAGTCGTTGCACACAAGCATTGAGAACATTTTTGAGGACGCGGAAATGTGGATTTACTCATATACATTTATAAAGTCGAGGCATCTGCCTCAAGGCACTCAAAAAATTTTAAATATAAATGCGTATTACGATTCATGTCGAGTGACACGGAGCTGGATATGGGCGCGACCATGTTGTTGTTGGATGCTTGACAGGTGAGCACTGCGTGGAGATGCTTGCGCTCGAGCTTCTTCAGATGCAGCACGTTGCGTACGCGCTTTGTGCCGACTAGCTCGAAGCTTTCGTCTAACAGAGCGTTTTCCTGCCACCAGGTGACTCGTGGCTGTGGCCGACCTGTGTGCAAATTCGAGCATTAAAAAAAATTGTATTACTTTATTCAGAGCAACGTCTACGCGAGTGTGTATTTATAATACACCACGGTAAGTTTATTACTTATTTTTTATAAAAAAAAAAAAAAATTCATGCATCTGCGCGACGTTTACAGAGCCAATAAAGCTTGAAAGGGTGAAATATATTTTATCAGAAATTCTTCGTGCCATTCAAACGATTTAACGAAAATTCCGAACAATTTCCAGATATTTCCTTTTGCGAGGCGTCTCTCCTTTCCTCTCATTCAGATGGCATATCCAATATCACATCTCGCGATAAAGCGAGTCGAGAAAAGCTTTTATTTGTACAGAGAACCGTGAGTTGATGAGAGACTTTGATGGACATGAGACGAGGTGAAGATGATCTTACGACATTTTGGTGTGTTTGAATTTCATGAGTTTAACAAAACCTAGAAATGTTTACTACCCATTTCCAAAATTAATCTGAACGCAGAGTAAAATCACACACCATGTAAATTTTAAATTAAAAAAAATTAAATATCCAAGAGCATTTTTAATTTGATCCATTGCTAATTTGCAATGAATACGTATAGCGGTATGATTTTGCTTCCTCATAGAGGAAGCTTTGTGATGGGCTCCATTTCGGCTTTTTTATAGAGTAATCGTAGGGTATATTTAATGATATTTCTATATACTAGATCGAATTTCTGACACATGTTGGTATGTATGTGTGTGTGTGTGTGTGTGTGTGTGTGTGTGTGTGTGCGGCTGTATGTCTGTGTAGAGTGATTCCTCGATAACGGTAGCACGTATCGTGACGGGGTTTGGCTTATTTTGTTCGTTATTATGTAAGGATGAAGCCAGAAAATTGTATTTAGCGATAAAGGAAGAAAAAAAAATTTTTTTTCGATTTTTAAAAAATTTTGGAAATTTTTTTATGTCTGTGTAGAGTGATTCCTCGATAACGGTAGCACGTATCGTGACGGGGGAGGGCTTTTTTTGTTCGTTATGATGTAAGGATGAAGTCAGAAAATTGTATTTAGCGATAAACGGAGAAAAAAAATTTTTTTTTCGATTTTTAAAAATTTTTTTTTACGGGAAAAATTTTTTTTGCGGGAAATTGTCGTTTTCTTCCTTTTGCTCCCTCATATAGGAAGTTTTGTGATGGGATACATTTAGGCTTTCGTATATAATTATCGTAGGATATATTTAATGATATTTCTATATACTAGATCGAATTTTTGACACATTTTGGAATGTATGTGGGTGTATGCGGCTGTATGTCTGTGTAGAGTGATTCCTTGATAACGGTAGCACGTATCGTGACGGGGGAGGGCTTATTTTTTTCGTTATGACATAGGGACGAAGCCAGAAAAATTCATTTATCGATAAACGTAACGTTTTTTTTTCTATTTAAAAAAAAAATTTTTTTTTTTTTGCATTGTTTGTTTGAGATACCCGATAAAGCTGAGAGGCGCTTTCGTTTCGCTTTCGTAATTAGAAAGATGATATTAATATTTTCAAATTATTTTTAAGTTAAAAAAAAAGTATGAGGAAGCTACTTGCCAATACATTGGCAGCGGTTTTTTTCCATCTTATCATTCCAATTCTTTATTCAAACAGCGTGAAGATGAGTCGAATAATCAGAGCAAAAGCCTCATCTCTTATCTTTATTTTTCTTTACTTTGAAAAGCATCGCGTATACTGCATGTACGCGCGCGTACTTCAATCCCACTCTCTCTTGGACTCTCGAGTTGATATTCCGAAGCTTCATATCTTCCTCTCTCTCTCTCTCTTCGTTATACATAAAGTTTTCTATATTTCTCGTTTTCTTTTTTTTTTCAACTATGCCAAGCACCGTCCACTGTGCAGCAGTAGTAGTCGAAATTGTGTAAGCCAGTAAAGAGAGAAATTTTATGCTCGATCTGTTCGGAATAAGGTCGATCAACGCGGTACGGTAGAAAGAGAGAGAAAGAGAGTTGGGAGAAGATCTTTTCCACCGAGTCAAGCTATTTTTCCAATAGTTACTTTCGAGAAATGTTTGTCTACGCCGGGATACATCACTGCTTTCGTGCGGTTTGTAAGATGATAAGGAGAAAAAGCAAGAAGAAGAAGTAGTAGAAGAAGAAGAAGAAGAAGAAGAGAGGAAAAAAAAGGTAAAAGACCGCGGGTATTCAGAACGCTCGCATAAAAATTGCATAATGCGCTCGATGCCACCACGAATAAATATACATGAATTTTTTTTAGTGGCCCTCTTTCCATCCAGCTTGAGTGTATACAAACGAGAGCTTTCCGACTCGTTTTACTCGAGTTATATTTATAAACAATAATTATCGAGAACAGCGGCGGTAATAGCAGGAGCAGGAACAGGGTCGAGCAGCAACAGCAGCTGCGCGTAATGTCACTTATGAATTAAAGCTCCGATGGGTTATTGACGTTTTGTCGATAATTATGAGGCAAAAATATCAAACATTTTTGGCATATCTCCCCAAGGCGGCGGCGTCCACGTTGATATGTTTGAACATTGGTTATATACGTATATTATACAACGCGGATCGCACCTCCGAATGTCTGCACTTATGATAATATAGCCTATACACACACACACACACACACACA